>NC_064305.1:80521194-80822076 GCF_023373825.1 Bactrocera dorsalis | reverse complement strand
GCTTTCGCTCAACTCATTCTCCACAAACATGTTTGTAATGTTTTTTGTGTGGCCTCAACAAGAGTAGACTCACCTTGAGTTGCTACTGGAAATTTCGTAACGAAATAGCTGAAGTAAGGTCACCTTAGTGTGTAGTCAGCGACTTTTTTTTTGTAAAATTGAAGTCTCTGGTAAAGTCTGAAAGATTTGTGTTACTATAAATGATATCTTCACTTTGAAAGTTCGGTTAGATTTTTCAGTAAGATTGGAAGAGAAATTTACAGCGTTAGTTTCAGTGTTAGAAAAAACTTTTAATTTTAATTATTTTTAATTTACATTTTTATTAGATACTAAAAATTCTTAAAATTTTTTTAGATGGCAGCTCTGTTGGTCAAAAAAATTATTTTATGGTGGAACAGTTATAATACAATAATTATATCAAAAATTATATAGTAAACTTCTCACAGAGTTGCCACCTGTTAATTTTATACGAAAAAAAATTTTATTGTGGACCAGTATAGTTACCAACAATATAATAAAGTAAAATTTTTTCTCATAGAGTTGCCACCTGTTAATTTTATATAAAATTGGATTTCCATGTCATAAATGATGTATATAATAAATGCTTAGTTTAAAGTAAATCTGACTTTTTTCTCTAATATGGTTGCTACTCAGAAATGTTACATAAAATACTTATTCTAAAAAGAAACAAAAAAAACATCACTTAAAAGCAACTAGTATGTTGTAAATTTAATACCAACCAAAGTCGTGCTATTAGGTGGCAGTCCTTTTCGACAAAAAAAATATTTTTGCTGGACCAGTAATAATATACAATAATAATTATAACAAAAATTATGAACAAAC
This sequence comes from Bactrocera dorsalis, assembly GCF_023373825.1. Lineage (NCBI taxonomy): Eukaryota > Metazoa > Arthropoda > Insecta > Diptera > Tephritidae > Bactrocera > Bactrocera dorsalis. Next base: position 80,821,233 of record NC_064305.1, on the reverse strand, counting down.
AATTTTTTTCTCATGGAGTTGCCACCTGTTAAGTTTATGTAAAATAGGATTTTCGTGTCATAAATGATGTACTGGTATATAATAAATTAAAGAAAATTAAAAAAAAAACTGATTTTTTTCTTCAACATGGTTGCCACCCAGAAGTGTTATATAAAATACTTATTAAAAAAACAGCAATACTTAAAAGCAACTCTATAGTAAAATTACTACTAACCAAAGTTTTGCCTTTATATAACTATTAGGTGGCAGCCTTGTTAAACAAAAAAAAATTTTTATGCTAGACCAGAATTTAAAATTTAAAACTATACCAAAAATTATAAAAGAAAAAAAATTTCTCATAGAGTTGCCACCTGTTAATTTTATATAAAATAGGATTTCCTTTTAAAAGTTTTAAAAATCCAAAAATATAAACTTCATGATAAATTGTGTATATTTTTTTAATATTTTAAATTTTACTAAAGTGGCAGCTCTCATAAAAATGAAGCTGTTGTCAGAAAATAATTTTTCTTACATAATTAAACTTAAGTTTTAAAAATAATAATTTTATTTATTTCCTCCCCTAATAAAATTAAATTAATTTACTGTCAAATGTGGCAACACCATGAAATTTTGTAATTTTTAAATAATATTATTGTATTGTGTAGCTCAAATAAAATTTTTATCTTTCGATTTTCGAAAATAAAAGACTAGCTTTAACTCATTTACTTGACTCGAAGAGGAAAATATTATAAAAATTGTTTAAATTTTGAAAAAAAAAATTGAAAAATTCGTGCTTTACTTAATTTGGCATGTTTTCTGACAAATAATATCTTCATTCCCAGCGCAAAAAGCAAAAAACGAAACTTCAAATAAAAACTCCAATAAGAGCGAAATCTTTCCAGCATTTGTTGAAAAAAAGCAACAGCAAGCAAATACCAGCAAATAATAAAAAATGACAACACAGTGACATTGTGTGGTCAATTGACGTTTATTTCATTGTAGTTGACAACAATGTTATAGATACATATACAACAATCGCGCTTGCATTTGCTGAATAAACCGTAGATATGAGTGCAAAGTTTGCATTGCCTTATTGTGTTATTTTTATTTCACATACATGTATACATACATATGTCTTTGTTTGTGTGCCGCGCCAATTCTGCGTTCTTTCTATTCTCCATCTTTTTTCTGCATTTGCAGTTTACCTTTCTTGTGTTTACTGTGTGCTGCCCTAACACATTGTTTACACATTTCATTCTTTGTAGCATACCAACAGGCGCAACTCTCCTTTTAACTCTAAAAAGCAAGTGTAGAGGGACGAAGGGACTCGTTAGTTCCGCTGTGCGAGTAAAATATGCCTGTGTGTGTATTTTCACTTCACATCGCTTCGTTTATTTTCCTCTATTACTAATGCATGTGTGCGTGTGATTTTTTCTCTAATTCACTGCAGACCTCTCTTTTTGTGTATGGAAGTTCATTTCTGCACTTACTATTTACAGCTCTGGCCGCGTATGTATGTGTGTATGCGTGGCATTGTGGCGCGTAGCAAATAGTTGGCAGCAAAGAATTTTGCGGTGATTTTATGTAAACAATATAGAGAATAGAATGAAATGAAATGAAACGAGCCACTCAACTAACAGAATGCAGAACGGCGAGTATTATGCCCACGAAGGGTTGGGGTAATCGCGCTGTTGCTGGGGCTAATCAGCGCTAGCAGACAATAAATTGGCAGGAATGCAATTGCAAGCGGGTGTGCGAACGGCAGTAAAGTGTGTGAAAAGAATAAAGTGAGGTTAGTTTTCGGAATTGTGTTGCAAGGACAATTTGGGAAATACTTTTTTTTGTTGTTTTGGGGTTACAAATATCTTTGCCAAGGGTTAGTTACACATATGACAATAGTAAAATATTTTAAATAACAAGTCTTGGTGGCCAATTTTGTTATTTAAAACAATTGAGTGGCAACCCCATACAAAAAGCTTTGCACACTAATTTAGAAAAATTATATATATATTTTTTTAACTTTTCAGTAGATCTTAAATAGGTTGTGGAAGACATTTCGGTTAAAAAATATAATAAATGAGGCTGCCACCTGCTGAAAATTATAATTTCAACGAACCAATGAGAAAAATTTGATTATTTTTTATTAAAGTTTTTAGAAAATTTGGAATGCCTGGAGTAAAAAAAAATATTTTCGAAAAAGGTTGCCACCTGCTTAAATTTTTTTTGTACAATAAAATTGGTGAATACGAGTTACGTTATTAGTTGCAATTAAAACCCAATTGATAATACAAAAAAAAACACTAAAATACAGTTAGGAAGCTAAAGAGTGTTAAAGAAATAAAATATGGCAATATGGTATGAACGTGTTAAGAAATATTTTTCCCATAAAGTTAGGTAGAAAACATATAGTTACAACGTAGGCAGCAAACTAAAGAAAACTAATTGGGAGTGCTGTGAAAAATATTTTTATGAAGCGTTGCCACCTGTTTTTATTAAATCAAATTTTTAAAAAAATAATAAATAATGTTTTGTGAATATCACAATATATTAATATCGTGGCTATCACTTTTTTTTAAGTTTTTTCTAAAAGGATTGCCACCTAATTTTAAAAATATAAATAAATGTTGTGGTTATGAATATTTTTCTAATAAGATAGCCACCTATTTTTATTATATTAAGACTAATTTATAAAAATTAGGATTTTTAAAATAAGCGAAAAATTGTAATTTTTGAGCCAAAGTAGGTTTAGAAATAAAGTGTAGGAGATTATTTCTTGTAGGTCTGCCAGTGGTTGCCACCTTTTTTTATTAAATTTGATTTTAAAAAAGTTAAGTCTGTAAATACCACAAAAAGGTTTAATAAATAAGTACTATTTTTTTTTAAAGGTTGCCACCTATTTTTATTAAATTAAATTTCTTTAAAAAATTAAATACTGTTTTGTGAATACCACAAAAAATTAATAAATATCACTGTTATGATTTTCTTTTCTAAAAAGATTGCCACCTATTTTTATTAATTTAAAACGAACTTATTAAAAGTAAAATTTTTAAAATAAACGAAATATTTCAATTTGAGCACGAAAAAAGTTAAAAAAATATAATGTAGGAGATAATTTCTCGAAGGGTTGCCAGCGGTTAAAAAAGTTTTTGTTCAAAAAAATTTATATTCCAAAGCAATAAGAGTTTTTTGAGAATATTTTATGCAAAGGGATATATTTTCATATATATCAAAGTGAGATTATCATACATCAAGTGGAATATTCGTGGAATGCGAAAATATGTAAAATTTTATAATTAGAATTTTCTTACAACAATACTTAAATCTACAAAAACTAATATTTAAGAATATCCATTATAATCCAAAATTAATACGATATATTTTAAAACCTTCAAAATTTCAAAACCCCATTCATTTAAGCATATTTATTAACTTAATCGAAGTAATATAAAGCACCGCTAAATTAAATAAAAAACTTGATTGTCTCCAATGTCAAAAAGCAAGCGAAAAGTCGGTAGAAAATTAAGTCTCAAAACTTAGCTGACGTTAATGATTGTCATAAACTGTCAAAAATTGAACTAAAGCACGACCAAACTGAAGCTGAATTGAGTTGACAGCAAACAGCGCTAATGAAACGTAGTAAAGTTCAAAAGATAATAGCCCTGCGGCAGCCAATGAAGGAGGCTAGACGGCGCACAGCCAAAATACATACAAATATATTTGTGAACAGAAGGTGCGTGCTTGGACAAGAAGTCTTAAACTTGTGTGGGTGTGGTACATGTTTTATTTTTGTGCCTCCACTTTTGGTGTGCAGCACACTATTGCCTACATTGAGGCGCTAATACTAATGGGAAAGTTTTTTATATGTATGTAGGCGTAGTCGCTGAAAGTGATGCCATCATAAAAGATTAAAAGTTGGAAAGTTCAAAGCCGAAAATGTGGCCGGTGATTTCAACAATTTCGCAATTTGCAACAGTTCAATGGCGATAAAGCTAATGAAAAGCAGCTTAAATGTAATTTATGTCAAAGCGATGGGTTTTATAATGCATAAAACACGCTCATTTAAGGATGATGTTTTGAATGGTAGATCATACTTATTTAAAAAGAATTTGTTGATACTGAAAAGATAGATATTTGAGGCAGAAAAAGTGGAATAGTGAAGCTGATTTCGGTTTAAAACTATTCAAATCGTATTATTTTATAGAAAATCTATAAACTTTTTGCTCATAAAAAATAAAATTATATGATATATTTATTGGTATACCTTCATATAGATTAGGGTAGGTAACAATCGAATATTTTTTCACCCAGAAATTTTGGTTGGCATACACCTTAAAAATATTCTCTCCAAGTATGTGCTCTTAATATTAATAGGAAGTTCCTTCACTTCCCAGTTTTCTGTCCTTTTTTATACTTACGAGTACAGCTAAAATTCTGCTTTTCAACTTAAAAAATATGAAACTCTCTTGCTCTCAAATCGCCACCAACTACTTTCGCCGCACAACTTTCTGTATGCGAATGAATTATAAGAAAAATATTTTCCAACTAACACTTATCCTTTATGCATGGCGTTCTTAAGTTTCCATAATAACAGTAAACATAAAGTAAATATTTTGCTATTGAAAGTGAAGCCGGAGCGTGGGCTACAAGTTGAACTTTGTAAATGGTATTTAAAATTGAGTGCAAAAAATCAAAAATTTTAGGGTAAAGTAAAGTGGACAGAACAGAGACCAGAAAAAAGATTGAATGCTCTTGACGGAAATAATTCATAAAATATAAATTTGTATGTGTTTGTTGCATTTATTTTTAAAGCGCTTATATTTTGTTTTCTAGTTTTGCTTTTATTTTCGTTTTTCCAATTTTTTATTCATTTATTATTGTTGTGAATGCTGTTTGCTTCGAGAACCTTTAATGTGTAAGTAATTCTTTGATTTGATTCTTTTAATTTTCCAGCAATTTTAAATACTCTTGGCAATAAATTTTTATATGAAATACCTAGAAGATCAATCATTTCTTTCAAATGATGGTCGCGACTACGTTTCAGATGGTCCATCCGTTGAGTCCAATTTTTGATGAATGTTTTGATTTAAGGCCTGAATCGAAGCCGGATTGTCTGCATATACTTTAGACTTTACCTATCTCCACCGAAAAAAGTCCAACGGTGGGATATTGGTGGCCAAACGACCGGCCCAAAACGTGAAATTATCTGCTTTCGGAAGTGCTCTCTCAATAAATCCATTGATTGTTGCGATGTGTGGAAAATGGTCCTGTATTGTTGAAACCAAATGTCGCCAAGTTCACGAATTTCAATTTCAAGCAACAAGTAGTCGGATATCATGTTGAAGCATCTATCCCAATGTCATTGAAGCGATAGCACTGTAGTAAATGCCACACGGATCTACTTGTCTCAGTCCATGTCCCGGTCCCGTCCATCGCATTTTGTGGACGGCGGTGATGTCAGGCTTTACTTTTACGTTTTATGTTTCCTAAAGATTTTGCGAACTCTTCTTGTGTTTGGTAACTATCTTTATTTCCTATTTTTTTTGGCTGGAAAGGACGTTCTTTGCTTTTCAAGCCACAATCACCACTTTTAGATCGTAAAAACCAACCTAGGTACCTCTGCTCATCTAGAGCATGGCCACAATAAACTTCCACGAACAATATTGATATTCAGTTGAGGATAGGTTAGGTTAGGTTAGGACATACGAGGACAGTAGCTTTTTAATACATGCATCGAATATTGGAGCAATGGAATAATACTAGAGTTACCTCAATTCGTGGCAAACTGGGCGAATAAATTTCGATACGATGATCTTTTCCACCAAAAATGTTGTGCTGGTCAGTGATTTTAGGCAATTTATGAATATTCTTTGAAATATTTATTTTTATATTTCGTAGCTTTTGCTATAAATTTGTCCACTTTCCTTTTCATCTTTCGTCAGTAATATATGAATGTAAATTTTTAATTATTAAAGTCACATAAATAGCAAAGGAAACATTTTAGAATCTGACAGGCGTACGGAGGCAAGGCACTTCCTTACGAGACTACCATTTCTTCTAAAAAAAAAATAGAAAGTGCTGAAATTATTAAAGTGAAACACTGAAGTAAGTGTGTTACTGAGGGAGCAGCAAAATTGTTAAAATGAAGTGGACTCAAGCAGGATCAGAGAATTTCAAATGAAATTTGTGCTTGCGCTTCTATATACATACATACATACATACATGTATCCCTGCGCATAAGTGAGTAAAGTGCTTTCTATTTCAGCACTCGCTTCCTTTACGCTCCTCCTCCGCTACTTACTGCCCCTCAAAGTCCTTCCTACTTTCTATTCATCTTGTACTTTCGTCTTTAATTCCACTTGCCACAGCGGCTATCTACGCCAGGACCCTCTTAGTGTCTACAACAACGTACTACTAGTGACGCGCATCATGTGACCATGCTATGGACTTAAGATGTATGTGTGTGTGTGTGTTGGTGTAGTTGTATTCTATGAGTCCATCACATTGCTTGCCTTGTCCTATTCTTATGCGCTTCATTGAAGCACATAATTATCAAATAATTGGATGCGACACCAGCTGTGACAATAAGTAGCAGCGCAAAAGCAACAACTACATGTCATCACTTAGTGAAGCGCTACAACTAGTAACTTGCTGGGCTGCAGCAGCTCTTGCTGCTATTGGTAGAATTGTGTGAATGAAAATCGAGTGGTCCGCTGGTGGTCCGCCATTGCGGGCGTAGGCGGCGTCAAGTGCTTACACATTACTGAACTACTTTTCCGTCAGCTGACAAGCGTTTGCTAATATTTGCAAGAGCAAGAAAAAGCGTTAGCATTAATACCCTTCACAGGTGCAAGATCTTTATCTTGATTTTAGTTGGTCAGTTTGGTTGCCTGCTATGCACTGTAGTGATTCCAGATCGCTAGTATACTTTATAGGTCCATCGACGAGTTCTTCTATATATTACAAGCCTCGTGGAAACTTAATCTAGCCCCTTCAGGGTATAAAACCTACGTAACCGTGTATATTTACCGAACGCCTCGTCTAAACTATATGCGGCTCTTATTTTCGCATTAAATGGGGCAAAACTTCGCTTAAGACTTCATTAAATTTCGCTAACAGCTCCAACTTCACAGCATCCGTCGAATCAATTTCGTTTAATTACCCATTAAAATATTTTTCCTTCGCTCTTTTTTACTACTTCCAAGTTGCGCGCAGAAAACCGTTGCAAGTTATGCTTTAAATTGCTTGTAGATGATGAAAGTTATTGCGTTAAGTTGGCAAACTTAAGATTATTTGAACACTGCTGGCAGTTCTCGTGATGTTAAGTGGTGTAGTTATGCAAGTTGCTGGAGAGTGTTTGATTAATTATGAGATTGCGAGTGAATTGCGCTACTCTTTCGAAAGGAGCTGATTATAGACACCAGTAATGCGGTATGTTTAATGGTAGAAAGAGAAGAGTGATTCAATATTGGAGTACGTTATAAGTAATAACAAGAGTTTATGCAGGAAAGAAACAGTTTGTTGATTCAAAGTTTCTATGAATTTTAGAATAGTTAAAAATATGTTGTTCTGATATGTTTCTCAAAAACATCAAAAATTATATCCTACCAAAAAGTTTTGTGATGCTGTCTTCAATTCAATACGGAACAGTTAGTTTTCCTATATTTCAATTATCTTTCAAAGACAAATTTGTTAAACTCTTAGAAATGGAAAAGGTCATAGAGGTGAGAGTTGGCGTATATGATGAATGCGGAAGTAGTATTCTTCTTCAAATATGGTCGATTATCCTCAAATCCAGGTGTTGTCAGTATCAACTTCTTCCAATTGCAGCCATAACAAGTTGGTTATTATCTATTGGCAGTGGCGGTGTCACGAGCTTCATTTCGAAAGAAATACGGACCATGATTACACCGACCAAAAACCACACTGAATGGTTAATTTAAGTGAATGTAATGATTGTTAATGAATAATTTGTGAATTTTCTTCGCAGCAGAATCGAGTTTTGTTTATTTACCGCACAACTCAGATGAAAGTGACCCTTATCGGAGAAGATGTTTTCTTAAAATTTTTTTTATCGTTTTCAAGTTTTTTCAAGGCAAAATCAGCAAATTCACAGGCTTTACGATGGTCCAATTGCTTCAGTTCTTGAGTGAGAACAATTTTATATGGATGCAAGCCCAAATCCTTGCTCAGAACCCACCAGGTTGTGTTTTGAGACGGTCCCAATTCTTGAGAATCTACAAATTGTGGTCTTAAGCAACTTTTGCTTGAACGGCAGCAATATTTTCATTACTTCGAGCGGTTCTTTGGCTTTTTGGCACTTGAATATTATGTAAAGAAAACGCACGCTCGAAATTTTTAACAATTCGACGAATAGCGTGCACAGATGGATGATTATTACGACTATAAAATGGCAAAAGCGCAAGAAAAGTTGCAAATGGAAAACGATTATTTTGATAATAAACTTAAATGCTTTGTGAATGTTGTTTTTGCGTGTGTCCTTCCACGATGAAATTGTAAACATTACTGAATACAATAAAAAATTATAGACCATGACTTATTAAAAATCGGCGAAAATGGAAATCATATCATGCCTGTTGGAAAAGAGTCGGTAATGCCTTGGGTTTGAAAATCGGTTCCTGTGAATCCCAAAATATAGACGCCTTAATTTTGGCAGCAGTTCGTTGCGTTTTGGATTCGGTGCAGGTTTTCAGATTAATCAAAAAGTGGTTGTTTTTGGTCGAAGGGGCTTTCTCATACTCTAATAACCATGAACGAAATATTCAGACAGATTATTTCTTTGATATCTGCGACACTCAATGCTATATCTCTATATCTCTAAGTCAGAATCCTCTTGTAGATGTACTAATTTATTTATAAACCTTATCAGGAGTGAATGCTTCGCCCAGCTCTCAATTCATTAGACATTGATTAAGCTATATTTTGGTTTATTCTAAAGTCTTATTTAGTATTTAGTTCAAACGAGGTTGAAATACTTTTGCTTTGTCATATAAAATTGCCAAAATAATACAGAATACAGCGCTTAAATTCAGCCATCCCCGCTTTTCCTACCATACCAATCTCTTTTCGATTGCTTTAAAATTTTTGCTCACGCTCTTAAGGAATATTATCCCGTATGAAAAATGAAAAATGAGTTCAGATGATTTTAAGTCAATTGCTCACATTATAAGCGACTGTATATCTAATTTCCTTGAATACTCTAGTCTCCTTTTCATAGCTTTTTAACTTCTCGAGTCAATATAAATCATATATTGTTGCTTATCGCCCTTGAAAACATGACTTGATTATAAAATGTTTAATATTTTTTGATTTCGCATCATTTGAAGAAATTCTTTATTAAAGTTACCACTAGAATTTGTAGGGAAATTTGCTTCCTTTACACTTCCCTTCGATAAATGTGAGTTGTATTTATGGCCTTGGTACATTCAATCATCAATTTGATTTTCCTGGATTCTGTTCCAGTAAATGCCAAAGATGCACCAAGCTCAAGAAAATAAATTTTTTAAAATATCGATTAAATAATGAAAATCGTCTTATCTATCAGCGGAATTAGCCAGCTTCAGCCAATAGGAGCGAAATTGTGTTCCATCAGAGCAATGACAATCCGCATACATCAAAAGCGATTAGCTGCAGGCGAGAGCTTGGTTGAGGGCTTCTAAAGCATCCACAATATATGTAGTTCGTTTCTTGAAAAAAGTAGCGTGTAGCGAATGATTAATCATGTTGCTGAATTATTCGTTTCAAGCAAGCTTATGAAAATCAATTGACGCAGTTTTTTTGGCAATAGACTCAAGGATTTCTGAGAGAGCGGAATTATGAAATTGCTTTCAAAGAAGGTTACAGTTAACGAACAAAACGGTGCATATTTGATTTCAATGGGTTCACATGAACTATGCTTCAATTAAACATTCAATTTAATGCAAAAATAATGGATTTCTTTTTAGTAGACCTCATACTAATAAATATACATACATATATACACATACAACAGAGTTTCGCGTGAAATCATAAACAATATGTAAATATGTAGTAAATGCAAATGCAAACAAATTTAAAATCCAAAATGATTTTGTTCACATATTCGAAGTGAATTTAACGCCGTTATACAGAAGTGAAAATCAAATATTACAATAATTTGGAATTTGAAAAGGAAAAACGAAATAATGAAATTGAGTGCGAATTTCAACTTAAATATTTGCACACACAATAAATAATAGCCACAAATGTAAAAGTAAATAGGCGAATTTACATGGGCCGAAAAGTCAAACACAAATTAAACGAAATTTGTTACCAAAAAGTAAATAGAATTTCTCGAAAATGAAAACTTGTTGAGATTAAGAGCACAAAAGCAGGTCATAAAGCCGAAGGTAAACTGACATAGAGGCAATGCTAAAGCTGTAAATTAAACAAATCAAGCCAGAAACGGCATGATGAAGGACAAAAAGTAAATAAGAAGAAAGTCATACAAGTAAATACTGTATATAAATACATAAATATATATGGTTTTTGTATGTATAGGTGGCCGTACAAAGTCATAGAGTGTCCGAACGTCTGTAAGCACGTACGTTGCACACCAATAAATCATTTTAAGTGCGCCTAATTTAAATGAGTTTTGTTGCAAAAATCACAAACGCAAATAAATATGCGAAGGCACATACACACACAAGCATACACTTGCTGAAATCGTAGCAGGCAGACGACCGCAATGCATTTATGACCGCAACAATAATGTCGAGCAAAAAAAGTATCGTTTGTAATGGCAAAAGTTGGACAATTGCCGAACAAATACACACAAACACACACACACACAAGCGAAGTTAGCAAGCAAATTTGATGTTTGAGCTAGCGTTAGAGAGAAGAGGGCGTGCGTTGCCACAGGTGGCTTGTAAAATGTGGGCGTGGTCGGCTATTGTTAAGCATGTTAACCACAACAAATTCAAAAGCTCACAGCCATTAAATGTCTATGTATATAACATATTTGCGCGCGTGTGTGTGTTTGTTTGTTCATTTAAATTTATTCAAACTGACCAAATGCGGCACGCCGTAGAACAAACGCAACAACAACGGCAAATTATACAAAATACATTGTTACAACAAAGTCACATAAAGCGCCCAACGCAACGAGGCTATTTAATTGTGTAAAGCAAAAGGGTGCGGGGCAGACGCAAGGCATGTTTTATTACAGTTGTAAATAATTGTAGCAAGTATGCGTTAACATTTGCACAGTTAGTGGCACACACACACACACACGCCCTTGCTTGGTTGGTGGTAACTCATAGAAAAGCCACATAATGACGTTAGTTGTAAAACTCATATACGCTGCAACGCCTTAAACTAGGCAATGTATGGGAAAAGTTGCTGCAACATAACAAGAGGTTGGAGAAAAATTATAAATCCCAACAGGAAAAGGTCGTCCAACCACTATAGCATATAGCTGCCCTACAAATTGAACGCTCAAACTCAAGTTCTTGTATGAAAAAATTTTTTATCAAACAAAATATCTTCACTAAAATTTGCTATAAGTTATTGCTTAATATAACGGTATAACCTACGAAGAAATGGTTCAGATCCGACTGCTACAAGACGTAGCTGCCATACAAACTGAATGGTCTAAATCAAGTTTTTGTATGGAAAACATTTTTATTAGACAAGATATCATCACAAAATTTTGTTATAAGTAATTTCTTTACATAACGATACAATCTACGAAGAAATTATTCATATCGGACTACTATAGCGTATAGCTGCCATACAAATGGAATGGTCAAAAACAAGTCCTTGTATGGAAAAACTTTTTATTCGACCAGATATCTTCGCAAAATTTGGCATAGAGAATTTTCAAAGGTAACGGTACAATCTGCGAAGAAATTGTTCAGATCGGATAATTATTGGGTATGGCTGCCGTACAAATTGATCGGTCAAATCAAGATAGAGAGCTTTTTATAGACTTTGATGCTCTAAGCAACGCAACTGTGATGGGTATTATAACTCTAGTGCAACAAAAGTAAATTTTTTTTTGTAAAAGAATGACAACTCTGCCTAACCTAACCTTCATTATGTTATGATATCGTTATGTTATTGAGCTCTTGCTTCAATTCACATTAAAAACTATGTGGCAACTCTGTAAAATAAGTCTTATAATTTTTCTTAGTAAATCTCAAAAAGTCTTTATCTAACTTACTTTCATAACCTTCAAAATTCTTACCGACCCTCCTCAATGAGATAGCATCTGGGAGAGAGCAAAAATGCGCCCATCATTATATTAGTTGTTGCTCTATGTTTGTAATTGTATACCCGTGTGCGAGTTGATAGGCTGCCGTTGGCGTGATTCGGCCATTATTGCAACTAATGGTGCTCATGAATTATCCAAATGCGAAAACATTTACAAATAGACACATCCGCATCCGCCATTACAGGGTCGTGAGGGAGGTACGCTGTGGTAACAGTGTCGGTGAAATGCTCATCACTGCAGCCCAAACCACAACCACATTCATTGCTGGCGGCCTTGTTCTCTATTTTGTCTGTTCTTTTTTTTCGAGCCTCAGCGAGTGCGCGGTCGCATTAGAATATTTATGACCAACATTTCTGCCGCTATTTTAGTTTCAGTTTTTTGTTGTTGTTGCGCTGCAGCTAATGTTACATTTAGCATGTTGGAGTGTCGAAGTGTGTTGCATTTAGACTTTTTGCCATCATTAGGAATTCGGCTGAGCATTGGTGTACCCTATGAGAAGTGCTGCCATTGAACTTGAGTACTTGTGGAAGGCGAAATTTTGGTGCTTTATCATGAGAAGACGGTGAAATTAAAAAAAGTAACCGTTAAAAAATATACTGACCAGCTTCTCATACAGAAGATGGGGTACTGAAGCCTTTGCCATTGAAGAACTGACCATAGGGTCTAAGACACAAAGAAGCTGGGCATACCATGGTATGAAAGGGTCCGAACAAGGACACACCGAAATGTTCACAGAGGCTACAAGTGGCGGTTTTGTAAGGAGATCAATCTTAGCTATCGGACTCTTTTAGTATTTTTTAGGCAGAAATGGCTGCTAAGTAGCGGTAAACGTACTGCTACGAAGTTACGCCTCTTTTCGGGAGGTGAGCGTACTCTCCCTCATGCGTTTCAGCATTCGATCAATAGACCCCGTGTGCGCTTATCAGGTTGCTTGACGACCCGCTCCTGTGGGACTGCAATATCTTTTTGTAAAACATAAGAGATCTTCTAAAACATTTGCCGTTAACAAAGGTTTATCTTGCCATAATTATAACGGTTCTTACTGCACACTGCTCAATATGCATTCATGCGGTAAGGTTAAAAATCTTGACGGACAGGTTGTCAAAGTTGTATGGAGAAGGGTAAAGTGAAAATATCCAGGCACCCTCCATTACCCAGCCTTTACAAGACTGAGGCTGAAACATCTCAGCAGCCTTACCTTCGGTGAACGATGAGACATTGCAAAATCTGCCATTGGCTGACTGACACAATTGTGATTTGTAAGGGTTTTGTGATCTACTATATTGAAATTTTTGGATAACACAACAGACCGCGGTTCTAAGGTGTTCAAGCTAGATATCGGTAGTAGAATCGAACTCTAAACCTAACTAAACTGCTATTTTTTGAATGAAAACCCGTCGTAAGCTCGAGCACTTGGAAAAGGAGTTTGTATATATTATAATTCATAGTCACTTTTGGTTCAAAAATTTGTATTTGCTTCTCTTTACATTGTGTTTCACAACTGTTATACAAATTTACCATATTGTTGATATAAAAAATCGTTATCTTTGATTGTTGGCTTGTTGTCGAGAATGTATCGGTTAAGTCATAAACTTGTAATTTATTCGCTTCTTTTAACTTAACGACACAATAATTGCAATTGTCTCAAATTAATAAGTTCTTCAAATTGCAATATGCTTCAATGAGCCTTTTATTAATGAAACTACATTCACAATGCGCTTTGAAGAACGCATGCATTATCTGAGAGCCACCGAGGCGTATGAGTGATAATCAATTAGAAGGCAAATTTGCAAGCAATAATTGAACTTAGCGCAATTTTTTTAAAGCAGCGCTAATTATAGCCACATTGTGAATTTATTATTCACACACACACACACATACATTTGAATAAATTTTATACCACCTCCACTTCACGATTTGCTATTTCAGTGAGTTCAATTTATTTATCGCATATGCACTCACCCACACCAACAAAAATCAGTGATAAATGAAGCGAAAGCGCCAAAGTGCATAAATTCCTGTCTGCGCTTAATTTCAACAAAATTGTCTTCAGTTAATTTCAAACGGGCGGATAGTGGAAGTGAGAGTGAAAGAAAGTGAGGTTATATATGCCGGGCGCATACACACCTGCAAAACTATAAGAGACACATACAAATATAATTATATATGTATCTATAGAGATCTTTTAGAAAATGCACAATGGTAACGCCCACAAATCACCTCAATCACCTTGCAAATGCACACACACGCATCTCGTGAAGTCATTGTAGTTAAGCATATAAGTACATACATATGTATGTATGTATCTAAGCAGTAAGGCAGGTGTGGGCATTCATGTACTTATATAAAGCGAAAATTAATGACTGTGTGTAGTGAATGCGAAATAATTTGTCATTGTGTTGTGTGCAATTTGTCTTTGATGTCACTGATATTTGGAGTTAAACTAGGAGCAAAAAGTTAAAAAGGCGGTGGCACACCCATGAACCAGCAGTTACCGCCTACTAATAGTACAAGTGTACATGTGTGTGTTTTGCAGCTCATCTGCTCAGTAGCTACGCTAGTCACTGTTGGCAATTGTTAACACGTATATATGTATACACCGAAATTTTTGTGTTTTTGCTTTATGTAGTTGCACAAGTGCTCTTTGTTGTTGCACCTATGTGCAGTTCCAGATTTTGTGACTTCTGACAAGCTGAGTATTTAACATTTTTCCACTTAAGCGCAGATTAATGAAGTGCCATATATATTTGGCATTTGCACACTTGCCTGCATTTGAGAGTAAGTGTGCATTTAGAGAGAAGTAAAATTAAATCGAGTTGCATTTAGAGACAGCGGTTTATATATGTAGACTTTGTGAGGCAAAAGTGTTTGGAAACAAATTTTAGTACATAGTCAAATTCTTGAATGAGGAAATCGTGACTAACCTTATATTAGAACTCGGTTTTGAGATCGAATCCATTCAAATTCATATAGTGCTTGAGAAAAATCGTAATTATATTAAAGTGTACACCTAATTTCATTCAAATATCGCATATATAGACTAAAACAATATCAAAAATAGAGCCAGAATTCACTTTATTAGTCACATATGTATGTCAAAAAATATTGAGCTGAATAATGCCTCGACAATTATAGAGTATTATTTGTATCAAGGAACGAGGCTCTGTGGATTTCATTAGGAAAACTCGCTTATAATACATCTCACATACCATATGCGACATAAAGTCAACCGGAAATGAAAAGTGAAATTTGAAAAATAGATATATGAGGAAAATTGGAACTATTGACCTAGTTTTACTAATTTTTGATGCATTTTCTTTAATATGTCTCAAAATTTGAACCATAATTTCGGTTTCAGATATAGGCACTGAGGTCAATATATTCAGGTACTGGGTGTATGAAAATTTATGGCCGCATTTCCACCTATTTTGAGTGAGATATGGAGTATAAGGATCGTATCAAATTAATAATTGTGAAATGTGGCAAGTAAGACCAGTCGTAATCCAATGTTTCCCATTTCCAATGCGGAAAGAATGTTGATATTATGTTGAGCATTTAGTTTGCTTGATACCTAGAGCAGTTTCCGACATATGAAATTTCAACTAAAAGGAATTTAGTTTGTATATATGGTCAAGAAATATGTTGAACCCTTTAAGGTTTGTAGGTTTAACTGATTGGTTTTTCTGTAGAGTTGAACTTAAAACTGGTCCCCAAAAAAGTCAAGCAGTCAGGGACGCAGGGATAAGCTTCTACACGGATGGGTCAAAACTAAGTAATCGAGTGGATGGTTGTGCAATTTTAGCAAAATTAAATACCAAAATCACCTTTTGTGTATCAGACCACTGCAGTGTCTTCCAAGCGAAGATCACAGCAATTAAAGAAAGCCTTCTTGTTCTGACTTGGAGCGCGCTCACAAGAAGGTGTACCGGTACGAAATGATGTCTTTTTGTGAAAATAAAATACTCATCTTGAATGGAAAAGTAAAAATATTTTTTCAAAGTATTGTCTTTTTGACAATTTGTGGATACCATGACACTAAAGATGTTCATATTTTTAAATAAACCAATCACACACCCAATTTTCGATATCTGTATAGCAATCGAAGTGCGCTCGGAAGTAGACAAGTTTGGTGAACACGGCGGGTAGGCTAGCAGCTTACAGCGAAGTACTTTGATTGTATCTTGAACAGATTTTGCTTTGTGTGTAGGTGCATTGTCGTGTAACAAAGTTACTTTGCTGAGTCTTCTGACCCATTGTGGTCGTTTTGCGATTAATGCATGGTTCACATAGATCATTTGTTGTCGGGATTACCATTAACATTTTCACCAGGTTTTGATATACCACCTTTTGATCCCAACAAAATCAGAGCATTGACTTCTTACCGAATCGATCTGTTTTTGTCGTCGATGGTGACGGTTGTTCCAGATAAACCCATAATTTTCTCCATTTAGCATATGTATTTAAAATCAATTTTTTTTATCGCTAGTGACAATTCGATGCAAAAATGATTTTCTTTCGTGTCTTTTGAAGCAAAATTTTTCTGGTTCCCATTTGTCTTTCATTCAATTCATGTGGCACCAATTTTCCACACTTTTCTACGTTCTTTATTTCTCACATAAGTAATTATCTCTGAACCATTGAAACCATCCTTTGCATGTTGTTTCTGGTCAAGCACGATCACCATTAACCTCAATAAGCATTCGATGCGACTCTGCACGGAAACAAAAAGTGAATGCTTTCAGCAAATCATCACTTTTCGGAAAAATGTTGTAAATAAAGTCGAGTCTCGTTGGAGTCAATCAATAATTTACTCAGCAAGTAGGCGGCAACGTGGTGATAATGGAATATGTCGATTACTACAATTAAGAAGAAATGATATAAGAACTCTAGTAAGTGGGTTAAGAGCTCATTGCTTAAATGGCTGACATGCCAGCAGACATGAAACGCAATATAACAACAATTGTAGAAGCTGTCAGGAAAGAGAAGAGGTGGAAACTATTAAACATCTTCTATGCGATTGTAGGAAACGAATATCTATAAAGGAAACGAATAGCAACTTTTGGTCGGGGGTTTCTTGATGATATTTCAACAGAAGTGAGGAGTGGTTCAGAGAGAAGGCAATACAGTGATAGAATTTTAGACCCATTGGTTTCAAAATGGGCTTCCTAACTGCCTAGCGGCGTTGTCAGATTGCTATTCTACCTTTCTACCTATCTATAGTGTGGTTTGATTGTCTCTGTTAGTCGAATTTCTATGCTCAAGAAGAGGTAAAATTTTTCATGCAATCATTATCATATAAGAAATGCATATGACTTTATATATAAATTATATAAATCAAACCAGTAGTGCAATTAAATTTTTCACTTTTTGCTGCAAAAAAAATTCTCAGTTAAATTATAAAATCAGCAAAAATTATTAAGCATTAATGCCACAACCAAAGTTATTATTGAAACGGAATTAAGCTGAAACACACACAAAATTACAAAATTAATAAAAAGCAAAATATTTAGTTTCTCTTGACATAATTTCGTAACAAAGCACAAAAATGACCGAAAATGCAAAATATTTTGCACGAAATTTCACAAAATTCGCACCACGTTGAAATAGTGACAATGGAAAAACAAATATTTTTCCAAAATTGAGAGCATTGTGCTAAAAATACCGTTAGAAGCGCCAAAATAAATTCGATGGGAATATTGGTATTAATAACAGTAAACAAATGAATGATGCAAAACAATTAAAAATGGAACAAAATGTGGGAAAAATTGTTGTGAATAATGAAATTTCAAATATTATGGCGGCTAAGCACACAAAAAGCAAACATATGGTAACCTTCAATGGCAACGCAATTCCACACATATGTAAGTATGATTTTGTGAACGTTTCTGCAACATAGCTGCTTATTACAATATGCTTGCGTTAATTTCCACACCAACGATCAGAGCGCTCATTATATTTTTAAGCATGTGTTTTTATGTTACTGCAAAACGCTTACACGCACAGCAACAAACTAATTTCACAATTTTTAATGAATTATAAACAGATTTAAATGTAATATGCAGAAATAACTTAGTGCAGGGTATATTGTTAAGTACGTTGTATGCATATGGGTGGGCATTAGGGTGGATCTTATATTAAAATCTCGGTTAATAAGTTGTAAGACTTGATGTTGTTTTGTGTATGTTTCATATCTGCGAGGATTTAGTTGATCGGAAGCAATAATACCGTTGACAAATATAAAAGCTTCCTTAAATAATTATATTTTGAACGGTCAGTTTGTACGGCAGCTATATGCTGTAGTAATCCGATTTATATGTGTTTTTCAGAGATTATCCCGCTATACTGAATAATAATCCCTGCCAAATTTCATGAAGATATCTCGTTAAATACAAACGTTTTTCATACAAGCACTTGATTCCTAACGTTCAGGTTGTAAGACAGCTATATGCTATGGTCATCCGATCTGAACAATTTCTCCGGAGGTTACACTAATGCGTTAAAAAATAACCCATGCCAATTTTCATGAAGATATCTCGTCAAATACAAAAGTTTTCCATACAAGTACTTGATTCCGATCGTTCAGTTTGTATGGCAGCTACATGTTATAGTCATCCGAACCAAACAATTTCTCCGGAGATTACATCAATGCCTTAGAAAATAACTCATGTCAAATTTCATGAAGATATCTCGTCAAATACAAAAGTTTTCCATACAAAGACTTGTTTCAGATTGTTCAGTTCCTATGGCAGCTATACACTATAGTGATCCGATATCGATGGTTTCGACAAAAGACAAAAACTTCGTGAAAAACTTAATGTTACAAACTTCGTAGCAAACTCAATGTGCCATAAAAAATCTGTAAGCAATTAAGCACACCCTAGTGCATTAACCTCTACTCAAATGCAAAACACTGCCAGCGCCACAGAAATCTAAATTTGTTTTTGCATTTATATAAAACATTCATTTCGTCATTCATTCATTTACTAATTCATTATGCAACAAACTCCCGCAGGGCATAGTTTCTCTATAAATTCCATTTTTTTGCGTGTGTTAGTTTCCCATAATGCTTTCTAGTTGTAAATTTGCGTTTTTGCTGTTGTTGTTTAATAATAATTTATGTGTGGTGAATAGAGTGCTAAAAGCGTTAATTAATTTCTATTATTTATTTGCCAATGGCAAGAAATGCTGAACTGCATTCGCCATATGTGGGCGTGTTAATGTGTTCGCGTACACCGTGGCGTATGAGTTTTGTTTGCATAATTACCATACATGTGTATTTATTTGTACCCAAAAGGCTTAGTTGAAAATTGCAGTTGTTGCGTTAAAGCTTAGAAAACAACTCTAAGTAAATAAAATTGATGAATTTTAATTAGCAGTTTTTATTGCGATTTAAGTTTTTATGTGGTATGTGTCATGAGGCGTGAAAAATATAGGAAAGTTGGCAATATAAACTGTCATTAGAGAGATGTGATGAGTGTAATATAATAAAGGAGTTCTAGTATTTTACTAAACGCAGTCTCGTTTTAGTGAATGAATTTTTGTGCAGTTGCAGAAGGCTGCCACTTGTTAGAAATTTTTAAAGTGAGTTAATTAAAATGAATTAAACTAGTAAAATTTCTATTGAAAGCTTTCAGTTAGAACAGATTTTTGTGGAACGCTACAACCTATTTATGTTTTTTTTCAGTAATGAGATGTACGAATAATTGTAGTACGGATATTACAGTACAGTTGTTTAAAAGTACTTTTGGTTAAAATTATATTGGAGAATGGTTATCATCTCTTTGAAAACCTTCATTTTATTAAATTAATAATAAAATGAACTAGTACATCATGCGTATATTTTTAGAAGGGTTGTGACTCTTTATAAAATTAAATAAAACAAATTGGTAAAATATTTTCATTATTGTTATATTAGAATTATTGCTGTAAGAGAAACATTGGATGCTAGTTGAAGCTAGTTTCAGGAAAAGGAGAACGTTTATATACATATGTTGAAGAAAAATTTAGTGAAATTTTGATGAAAATTAGTAACATTGTTGATCTTTACTTTGAAGTATAATCTACTAGCCAAATAAGTCATTAAAATACAACATATTGATTAGGCAAACTTGAAAAATAGCGTAGTTTGTATAGCCCGTTGTGCTATATCACGTATACATATCATCTTTTAAGTTGAAATTTTTCGGAAGCGATTGCTTTAATTGCTGCTTGACTATCGACGTATACACTGTGAAAAATTTCTACGCCAAATATGTTATCGATTTGTCAACGAGCTTGTTTACAGCAACTGCTTAAGCCGCTACAACTTAGCAATGCATTGCGACTTTTACAATGGAGAAAATTTTGTATTTCTAAACAAATTTCGTATACAAAATCATGGCAAATGTTGGATAAGGCTTACGGTTATTCACTTTTATCAAACACACAAGCCTAAGAGTAGTACAAAAGCCTTAAAAGACGGTCGAGAGATCGTTGAAGACGTGCTTCGTTCGCCCTCTCCAACTGCTTGAAAATCTTCAGGGAGATATTAAAGAGATAACAAGAGAGCTTGAAATTTCTCACAAGTCCGTTAAAATGATTTTGGTAGATATTTTGGGTATGAAATGCTTTGCTTAACTCATCCCGATAAAGCTGAATTGTTTTCAAAAATAATTCCGATCCCACATTCAATCAAAGCATTATAACTGCCGATGAGACATGGCTTTATGAGCTTGATATGCAAATAAGTCAACAATCATGGAGGATAAAAGCAAGCCGAAACTAAAAAACACAAAAAAAAAAAAATAAAATAAACTCACCAAAGCCGCTCAAAAATCACACCTTCTTTCGATATTCGTGGTTTGGTGTATCTTGAATTTGTTCCGGAGGGATGGACGGTCAATAAGGGGTACTATTTGAGGCGTTAGCGTAAGAACATCCATCGAAAACGGGCGGAATTGTGGAAGAACAATTTACGGATTTTACACGATGATAATGCACCATCGCATCGAGCCACGATTGTGACCGAAAATAAAGCCAAATTGCAAAAAATACCATCGATCAACTACCATAATCATCAGATTTGGCTTCATGTGATTTGTTTTTGTTGCCCACACTGAAATTGGCGCCCCGTCGAACACGTTTTCAGTCGATCGAAGAGATAACTACGGATTCGCTGAAGGAGCTGAAAGCCTAGTGCTTCGAGGACTGAAAAAATCGTTGCCACAACTGTGTTACATCTGGAGGGGATTGCTTTGAGAGCGACAAAATGCTGAATAATTAAATATTATGCAATTTATTAACAAATTCCGAATACTTTTTTTTATTGATATTTTTTCTGTCCATTTAACGCCGCTAAGTAGCTAATTTCACTGCATAACTTTCCACTGCGATGGCAATTGATGGCAGATGGCCCTTCAAGTGCAGCCGTTGAAGTGGTTCTTAGTACTGCCGTTAAGCAAAGAGCAGCGGGTCGCTGTATTCGCTTCTACGGTTTCCTGTATGAGCTTATACTGAGAGTGGTCCTCCATACCAAAGCACCGAAAGTAAGATTGGCCTGACTTGAAATGATAGGCTCCATGTTAACTCTATCATCTTCTTAGATGCGTAGAAAGCACCACTGAGTCAAGCTCTCTTCTACATTGAGTTTCCAAGTCAGTTTGCTGTTCCAAATTACTCCCAGCTACATTTTATTGTCTTCAATAGTTAACTCTACCACTTTGAGATCTGTACCTCCTTGTAAAGGGAGCCTTATTGACATTTATCTTTAGGTTAGGCGAAATTGAGCATTTTTAAGAGCGTAAGGACACTTCATTTTGTCATCTGCATGAAATGTAAGTTTGCTGTTCGCCTTTTTACAGAGGCAAAAAAGGCAGGTCAACAAACATATGGCAGGTTCGACATCGAGAAGCTGTAATCACAACAGACAGCCAAATGATTTTCTCGACTTGCACTCCTATCTCTCTGAGAGGCTTCAGGCTTATAAAATCAAGAATTGATCAGATATTTACCATAAATCTTGGAAAAGCCTCGTGAGAAGTAGATCGACTAACTCTTTGTCGTTTTCAAATCTGTTTTTGACATTACGAAAAGGAGCTGCCTTTGCGCTGCTGTGTCTGAATTTGGTACACTCTCTAAATTTAAAGGCGTGACATCTTCACTCTCAACTTAACCTTCAATTTTTGTTTATATTTATATTAAATAAATTTATATAACATTTAACTTCTGATATTGCAAAATTTCATTCGTTGCTTGCATACTTACAATTACTTCATTTGTTCATAATGCCTTCATTTCTAATTGCACTTTGATAAGCCGTCAGGCCGCGACAGCGCTTGAATAGCTGTAAACTATGAACAAACATGGCAGCCGCAGAGAGCGTAGCGAAATTAAATTAACCGCAAAATTTGAAATTCAAATTTTTGTGCAGCGGCAACGGCAACGGCAGTGGCGGTCACAAAAAGCTAATAAAAAGCATGTGCGCTCATTAAAACAAAAAAGGAAGTTGCAACTACAAATAGGAGAGGTGTAACAAGAGCGGTGCAGACTGCAGTGAAGAGGGCGGCGGCCGCCGCAATAGCTGCACTGAAAGCCACAGGAGTGCAATGTGGCATTGCGGTGCCGTGCATTTGCTTTACGCATATTTGTTGCACAAACTTTGGTGGCCACAACAATGCGCGGCATGCACGCATACACACACACCTGCACATACAAGCAAATACGCGCACGCCACTCAAACACAAATTAAATATGCACTTGCATAGGGTTGCCACATGCAGTGAACAAAAAAAATATAATATAAACAAAAACAAAAAAAAAACACTTGCAACATAAGCGCCGTAAATCACTGGCACAAAGAGCAGCCACAAGAAACTTTTTACCGCAACACCTTTCGGTCTCAAGACACCGTTAAAGCGGTAAAAGTTAAGCAAAAAATCACACAACAAAAACGTCGTAAAGGAATAAATAAATGCGGCAAAAAGTGGAAGTGCCAACAAGCTGCTGAGCCCGCTGGCTTAAAATGCCAACTTGTAGTGTTTTTCATGGCCATGTTGCTGCCACATGACGGCAAGTGGCAATAAAAATAACGCGCAACGGCAGCGACACGAGCGTGCATGTGTGTATGTGTGTGAAATTAAGAAAAGTTCCTTAATTGAATATTTTACGTTTAGACGCGCCTGTGCGCCTCAAAGTATGCAACAAAAACGGTGCAACGCATCGAACGGCACTTACAAGCCAACAGCAGGCGACTCTTAATGGCGCGCGACAGTGCGAGCAACGAAATAATGCAGGTGCTGAGCATGGAAGTTGCACTTGCAACAAACGGCAAGTTGTTAGTGTATGGAACAAGGGTGTGTGCGGTTAGAGTGCGTCGCTGCTAAGTAGAGTTCAGTGACAGGCGCTGTCGTTGAACGGCTTAAAAAATCAAATTTGCATTTTCGTCGCCGTGCAACACGATAGCCTAGACAATAATGCTGTTGTTGGTCGTGGCAACGGCGCACAACAACATTTAGCTCGCCTAACGAACATAAGACACAGTTTGGCCACGTTGCTCATTGCGGTGCGATTTGCTGCTTGCAAGTTTCAAGTTTAGTTTCTGTTATGCCTTCCTGTTCTTGTTATTGCTTGTTGAGCTTTTGCGGAAAGCAAAGCAGCTTACTGGCTCTGGTGGCACATGGCGCAACGGCGGCAGAGTTGTTGTAGTTTGTGTGAAATTGCTTTTAGTTAACTAGCAGCTAAAATGCGTTTTAAGACAACAGCAACAATCAAAATTGTAATAACAAAAACAACATTTATAATAATAATAAGCATGGCAATAATGACTCTGTCGGCAAAAGGAATTTGAAAGTATTCGGAGGAAGTGCTTGAAGTACACTGCGCGAAATTTGAATATTCACAACATTTTTATAATGAATACATATATTTATAATATTTTCAATATCATTAGATAATGTCCATAGAACCACGAAGGCAGTATATGCAGTAGTTATTGGAAAGCGGCTTCCCATACGTATATTGAGTTTTAGGTCCAAAAAGCCTTCCGGGAAACGAAATACGTAGCTGATGAGATTGCCTAAAAGTGTCTTGAGTCTGGTTACCGAACATCACAGGAAATTATCAAGTTGCTAAAACCATTACGTAGTGAAATTTCCGAAAGATCTGACCGACGCGTCTAGTTAAGTTGGTATGCCTTAAAGGCCTGCAGGATTGCAAAGACTATTTTTAAGGGCTCAGAAGAAAAATACGCTTGGTTTCTACACATACGATCTCAAAAAGACTGCAGGGACTTTGTTGGTCTTGTGAAAGGTCACTACTTACTGGCTTCACAGAACTGGGCTTGGATATCGAGGTACTTCGCAGTTTCAGGGAATAAATGAGGTATCAACATTACATACCAAGTCTCACTTAATATTCGGAAAACACGTTGACATCCTGTATAACGAGTACTTCAGCTCGAAGTAAACTTAACCTCTGTTTGGTATTATAAAGGAACAGAACAGAAGAAGAAAACTGTCAACATACCTTGATTTTTGATATGCTTTCGACGTGATTTTTTCGGCTTCGGATCACCTTTGCCACAATATTTGGCAGATTCATCGTCTGTTTCCGGGTCGTAAGCATTGTTTCAAGACCCATCAACTGTAATAATACATTTCATGCGATTCTGGTAGTCGGAAAGCATTGTTTCACAGACACAGCGTTAATTGAGTGATTTTGGAACCTCTTTTTAGGCCCCAATGATCTTTTAAAACGGTTTTCACTGATCCTTCCGGTATTCCAACGATGTCAGTAAGATCTTTGACCGTCAGATTCTCACGCTCCAATTTCTTCATTTTAATTAGGAATTTTAAACGTTTCAGCACAAATTTTTTTTGTGGGGGTTTTCTGCGCCCCAAGTGCGACAATTCTGCTTATTAACGTAACCATCGAGGTGGAAATGAGCCTCGTCCGAAAAGATGATTTTTGGTCAAATTGACCACCCTCGGTCAAACGATCTTCTGGCCAATCTGCGAACTGTAGAATAGTGAATAGCGACCCGTTTCGTAAATTTAAGACTTTTTACTGAATATCAGTCGCTTTCCGAATGGTATTTGACGTTTTCAATGTCCAAATATAGATAATTCAAATTTAAAACGTTCGACGGCCCTCTCCATACTTCAGAAAGCGTATGAGATTTGGCACATTTCAATACCATAATTAAGAATATTGACATATTAAACAGCGCATTTCATTTAATATTTCTCTTAGTGTATAAATCGTGTATATCTTCAAGTTTGATTTTGCATTTGCTGCATATAATTAGGGGTCGCAATAACGGCTAAGCGTTGCGACCTCACAAGCGCCACCAACTCTCTCCGCGCTGCTATTTCCTTTTTCAATCAGCAGCGCTGCGCCGCAGACCCACACCAGTAGCAGCATTATTTCCTTTTTACTTCAGCTGTTACTGAGCCGCCACCCTCATCCGCCACGCTGCGTTTGCTTTGCGGTTTTCACGTCTAATGATAGTGTTGCCACTGGTATTGACGTTAGTTGTTGGCAATGTTGGTTGCTGTTATTGTTCACAGCTTGCCGTTACCGCTGCGGCGACACCTATTGTTAACGGTTTTTTGCTTTTGTTAGCAGGATTTGAAACTACACTCTGTGGGGTGCCTTACTAACTTTGTTTTTGTTGTATTTGTTACTGCTGCTGCTGTTATTATTGTGATCAACACCAGTCACACAATTTTTGTTGTTATTACTTATATTTTTATATCACGACAAGCATTTGTTGCAAGTTTTGCTTGTTAAGCGGCTCTCAATGGCAAATATTGTTGTACCGTTAGTTCAGGGCTTAGTTTACTGGGCGCTTTAGAGCAGCAAGCGCGGTTGTGATTGTAGCTGTTTTTGCTAGTGGGTTTATAGGGTTAATTCATGTCAAAGTTGCGGTCAGGTATTGTACGCGCTGAGATTTATAAGTTCATATTTTTTTATTTTATTTTAGAAACCTAATTAAGTGATTTTATGGAGTTTTGTGAAAGGATTCTATATATAAAGGAATTATGTAGTATAAAATGGAGTTTTCTGAATTTAAGTTCAATGTTTTAATAAGCATAATATTGAATCAACAAGTAAATTGTCGTGCAGTATAATTACAAATGCGAAGAGATTGAATAAAAGCTGTAAAACTTTGTCATTGACCTGCTACCAGAAAAGTTTTTTAGTAATTAAATACTAGTTGATGCATTTGCAATAAAATATGGTTAGATTTGCAAGCTATACCAAATTCTGCATGAAGATTTGGTGTTAAGCGTTTTGAGAAGAAAACAATGTTTTCTTCTGAGTGTTTCCAACTTAGTAACAAACTTAAAATTTCCTGTCCAGGGTTCTCAGATATTAAAGCAACCGTCGCCAGCTTTAATAAAAATCCTTTAAACGAGCCTTAATTTCAACTAAATCTTATTTTGAACAAAACTAAGCAATATTTAGCTTTTGTGATATCAATAAGCCACAAATATACCAGTTTCGGTACTTTGCGATCCCAGATAGAGTTCAGTTACTAGCTTACACCAGGAATCTTTTCCTATGTTTACTTTGAATCTTCTTTCACAGTTGAAAAGTTGGGTCATGTGGTCGGTGTTTGCCCAAACGCCATTAACCATCCAGTTATGCCCGAAGGTTCTATATGTAAATTACCCTCAGCCAGTAGTTGTTCCATCGATTTTGCTGCCCAGTTTTCAGCGAAGAGGTCTATAGGTAGCAGGATTAGTATCAGTTCAAGAGCCGCCGTTGGTGTTGTTTTTAAAGCTCCCGTTATGATAGCGCAGCGAACTCCTGAACCCTTTCCATTGGCTTCTGATGGATTAATGTTCGCTCTAATAGCTTAGATGAGGCTGACATAAATGAATTCATTGTTTACTATGACTAAGTGAATACGAGCTAACGTCCTCTAGCAATGAATAAATGACGATCAACGTGTTAGTTTCTAGCGAACTACCACGAGTCAGACGACCTCGCTACGTGTACCCAATAGCTTTAAGTAGCATTATTTACAACGCGCTGCTTTTTGGCAACCATATTAGTTGATTAGTCTTTCCCGTTACTAACTGTAGACTATTGCTAGATTATTTTATATTAAGTTATTGTAAAAGGTCGATCCTAACAGGGATCTCTTTTAGACTACTTAAAATACTGGTGTGTAGTGCCACTTAAAACTCCTATATATTAGATCATAAGACTTTTACAAATTGAGTCAGTTACAGTTGTGACTGCTAATGTAAATTTCGGCTATGCCTTTTGATTTGCTGAAGGTATAAAATAAGTATAAGAAAGTCCTTGGATGTTTACATCTCGGCCGTCTCTAAACAAATTTGACAGTTTGCGTTCGACTGGATTTTTATTTTTACTGCATCAATGCCTATTGGGCCGTGACTGCTACAATTGTGGCATTATGAACTTAGATCAGTGAACAGTAGATCTCTTGTGTCCCTAGCGCACAAGGATTTCGCGGTCACGCAGAAACTATTATTCGATCAGCGCTTTAACCTTCCCTTCTAACTTCAGCCAACCCGTGAAAAAGCTTACGGCGTCTCTTTTCCAGCGACTTCTCACCATTCACATATCCCTCGTTGGTGTGAGCAGAGAAAAAGCCACCACGAGTAGCCTCTGTGACGCAGAAATTTATTTTAAAATGAAAATAAATTGTAATAAAAAAGCACCCGGGAATAGTTATTAAATTCCACGGGTAATTGAAATGTTAAAAATGTATTTTGCTATGTTGGTAGGACTGTTCTTAATTACTATGTCAAATATCAGTGCGATCTATCAACCAGTTGGTTTACAGCAGCTGCTTAAGACGTTAGACCTCAGCAGTGCGTTGATATTTTTACACAGGATAAAAATGTCGAAATACAGTATACTCTCGAAAAGTAAATCGATTGGTATTTTGGGTAATTTACATTTTCGAAAAATTTACTTTTCCAAATATATACATAAATTATCTGTTTTTATAATATTAAATGCATTTTTAAACTTAAAAAATTCATTCATTTATTTGCTTCAATAAAACATATGGATTGACATGAACAACATTTGTATTTATTATGAAGAGAAAAAATTTTGAATATTCTTTTGTTTTTTTTCTTTTGCAATATATTTTCTGACCATTTACATATGTACATATCTCAAAGTTTATTTACTAAACAGACGCGATAAACAAGAGAGTAAGTGTTTTTGCAACATCGTAAAAAACGCTGCTTGCTTCGTTTCGAATTTTTTATCACACTCTCTGAAAAGTAAATTAAAAAATTTACTTTTTCGAGGTGCATGTGTAATCTTAAAAGTGATTTACTTTTCCGCGATTATTTACTTTCTGAGAATTTACTTTTCGAGAGTATACTGTAGGAGTTTGTCTCACATTTTGTATTTCTAACCAAATTTCGTGTGCGAAATCATGGCGAATGCTGGAGAACGCTCTCTCTCTTCAACTGATGAAAATACTAAAAATGTGATATATGGTTCTTGAAAATCGTCAGTCAAGTGTTAGAGAGATGGAAAGAGAGCTAAACAAGAAGAGATAAAATAAAATTCATTGAATAATAAAATGGCATAAGTGTATTACATCTAGTGGGATTTCTTTGAAAGCAACAACACAAATATTGATGAATACTTAAATATTTTTTCACAATGCAAATTCATAGATATCGACCATTTTTGACTTAATAAAAAGTAGTATCTATTGTAAACTTTCTCACACACAGCTTGAATACACAAAATCACGTAATTCATGCTTCAATTTGTTATTTTTTTTGTTTTTTAAATTATGCATGAATATATTTGAAAAAAAATTATATATATGTATACAACTATTATACTAATATGCTCTAAATCAGGTGTTGTTCGGTTTTGAATAGCTTTCAAAAGCCTCAGCAGCTAAATTAAAAATGTAAGTGTGTCAATTCCATAAAACGCATCCATCAATTTGAGAGAATGAAAGCCGATTGACTAAGCTAAAATCTGGTTGACGAATGTAGTCAAAACAAATTAGATGAATTAGAAAATAAAAACGGCTCATTAAATGCTCATTAAATGCAAATGATATGCAAATACTATACCAGCCAGAAGAAGCAAGACGACGCCAATTTGGCTGCGATTGACAAAGAAATTTAACTGGCTATAGAAATGAACGCTGAAAGCTTTCACTAATTTCTAAATTCTATGAGTTTTTACTAAATTTTTACCTACGCAAATTTAATATTAAATAATTTTCATTTTGTTTAAAACCGTTTATGCACATCTTTATTACATATTCTCTTTAAAATATACAAATCACTAAAACTATTTTCATTAATGGGACTATTGCGCACGTGCCGTATCACAGTGTATTTGTTAGGTGGAAGTAAATTAGCACTTTTCTACATTAACTAAACTATTTAAATTACAAAGTAAGTATTTATGTATGTATAAGTATGTATGCACTAAATTAGTGTCTAAGCTTTCCGCCACTACTCCTGCACCACGCCCTCCAGCAGCGAAATTTGCCCATTAAATTTGCCATTCACGTTGCTCGGCATATAGTAGACTGGGTAGGCACCATCCACGAAGTTTACGGGCATACCTTTCTGGCTGCCCATGGCCATTTCACCTTGATTGAGGTTGAAGCGCGGCACCACCTCCATCACAGCGGGCACCAACACCTGTCGCTTTTCGCCCGTCAACTTCGGGTATTGATAGGGATGACCGCTAACGGTATGCCGCTGATAGGGCACTATAATTGTCTGTATGGGTGAGTCCGGTCTGATGGGCAGCGCCATGCTGGTGTTGCTGTTGATTATTAATGCGATGAAGCAGAGCAGCCAAATTTGTAGGTGTACGTTGTTGTTATTGTGATTGTTGTTGTTGCGCTGTAAAATACGTAAAATATGCAAAATAAATTTCCATATTGGATTAAATATAGAAAATCATTTTAATGACTAAACGCAAATTGAATTTAAGGCTGTCGCTTGTCTAAGTACTTCAATCAGCTTCTTCGGCGCTGAGTGCAAGTAACAGCCGTAGGGATTATTTAAGCTTGATGGCCGAAGAGTGTAATTTAATTTGTTGTTTTTGTTGTATTGAAAGTAATTTATATAACTTCAAAAGCTTCTTAAGCGATTTGGCAGATAATTAGTTTTTCTGTTGCGAAATTTAATGCGGCAGTATATTTATGGCGTTGTTGCAAGCAATTTATTTTCGAGTTAAATTATTTACAATATTAATTTCTGTTGATTTCAATCTGTGTTTTCTATTTATAGCATTAAAATTTAATTAAGTTTAAGTCCGTAACGAAACCATAATTACAATATTCTAAAATTATCAGTGTGTCTAACAAATTCGATTTGGTCTTTAAAAAAATGCTCAGCTTTTGTTAAAACTGGTTATTATTTTTAATTAATACTTTGGCTGGTTATAATCAATTATTAAATTGTTTATACATATACTGACGGATCCAATACTTTTTGATCTTTGTTTTATACGTAATAGTTTTTACCATTTGCCATGGACTGGTCCATATAAACTGCACACGCATGTCGAATCAATTTTTTTTTTTAGGTTGGTGCAACCCTTTCTTTATGAGCGTGTGAAGTTTCATCTCCATATATCAATTAGTGTGTGTTTGGTAGCTGTCTTTTTACGAGGCGAAAAAACCTTTTTGTCCGCCGTTTTCTAACATACAAACTTGAACAACATGTTTACTTGAAATTTTGTAGTTCTAATGGAACCACGGCTACGATACCATTGAAAATGTTGTAGAAGTGTTTTGGGTAGTCTACTTTATCACGAAGAGTAGAGAAAATTTTAAAGGGTACAAAGCAGACAGAGAAGGACGTGAAGTCATTAAAAATTTTCCTCATGAGCTTCGTCCATCCACCGCTGTTAATGACGATAACATCGAAACAGTTAAAGAAACTATGTAGTTGAATATCATTATGCCGGCGTCAGAGAGGTAACAGAAGGTCTCAACATTTCTTATAGATTGACTTAACATATTATGGTTAGGAATCTGGGTATAAAGCGCGCCACCTGTACCAAACTAGCGGTCACCGAAAATATGTTTGACAACTTAGTTGGAAACCCTATATTCATCAACCATCATTACTGATGGAAAGACGAGGGTTTTATCGGTTTTGGGGATTTTTTTTGCCAATCCGGGTCAATATTGATCATATGGTATAAAAGAAGGGGTCGAAGCACTAGTCTGTGGTAGGAGAAAAATTTCCTTTTAAAGCTAACCATAAACGACACGATAATAAACACAAGCAGAAGTACAGGATAGGTTAAGTTCTATGATTGATCCTCAAGATGTGGATGACACTTTGACTACCGACACACAACCAAGTTCTGGTTGTTTTTAAATGAAAATGCATTTTTATTGTAATGAATGACAAGAATAAAGTAAAGGCACATTTTTTTCACTTGGGGAAGCTTCCCCGTAAACTTTTTGTAGTTCCCGATGTGCTTCAGCCACCAATTGATGATTGTTTGAGAAAAAATCGGACATATTCGCATAACCAAAGGTATATGAAAGTCACTAATGTGGAAATGCAGTTTCCATCTTAAATGTCTGGGTTAAGTTTATCACGTTTTGTATATACCGAAATCGACCATCCTTAATAGCTGGAGCCACCTATTTACAGACAGCGGACCGAATATGAATATATAAATAAATAAAGTCCTTTGTGAAGTCAGAAAAGGAACTTTAACTATAAATCGACAAAGCATTTTGAGCCGTTTCATATAGATGCATAACAATCGTCCACAATTGACCGGTAGGTAACATTGTCTTTGTAGATTGAGAGCACCACCATTTTTGGCGAAATTAACCGGATTAACAACTGGAACTGGAATGCTCAAAAAAGCAACATTTAGGGACATAGCCTTCTGTTCGAATTCGTTGGCTTGAGTTCTGCGTTTTTTTTAAATTCGGATAAGAGTGTATTGGGAGAGAGCGGGAGAGAGAGAAATAGCAGCAAAATATCTATCTTTTTTACGCTGACTAATAACTTTAAAATACCACAGGCGCTTCTGCTTAGACTTCACTTCCTTTCCAACAATTTGGCAAAGGCCGCTCTGTAATTGAAACAGTGGAAACGTCAAGTGTTTAACAAGAAATTGGATGGTGATATTAAGAATTTGTAAGATCAAATAAATATAATTCATATATATGATATTAATCGACAGATCAAACAAAAATTGGTTTAAGAACCCGGACCACAAACCAGACCCGAAACCTCTTTCTCCTTTGTCATTCGTAGCAGTGAATATTTTAGGGTCTGCGGTTTTTATAGTCTTTAAATTTGTAGAAAGCTTGATGAAACACCAGACCTTATAAGTTTCTGATCCTTCATACGAATGAGGGAATAAACTACTATATCTCCACAATTACCATTATTTTTTGATTAATTTTAACAATTCAATTTATATCTCTTCTCATATTTTTGGTCATTTTAGATATTGATAATTATTTCGATTATTTTATTCACACTTTTATTGTATAAGTATATAATATTTTTGTATTCCGAAATTTTTTCACTAAGTTCATTTTTTTTTTCATTCATGTTTCACTTCATTTTCACTCCCTATTTCGTTTTAAATTTTCACACTTCAATATTCCATTACCCCAAACATGATGATCCTTTGAAAATCCTGCGGCTTTTTAGTATTTTAATAACTTGTCGCTGATGTTCACAGTTTTTACTTTCACAAAGGGCAACTTTTCGAACTTTTCGTGTAACCAACACACACTTGTCCGCTCACGACTAGGCTGATCAGCTAAATTAACTAAAGTCTGCGCCTCGCAGTCGGTTAGACTTTATATCGCCTCACATCATTCATTCCTAAATGAAAAGGCAAAGTTTTACAAAAATTCGACACGATTTTTTTTTGCTTTAAGATAAAATTCAGCAAGCGCAACAACACCAACAAATAGAGAAATTAATAAAAAAAGCAACACTTAATTAAAGTAACAAAAGGCGGTAGCTGCCAACGCGCACAGTGGTAACTTTTGAGTTTAAGTTGTGAGAAAAAAATTTTCATATGAAAAAAAAAATTTAAAAATTGATTTTAAAATAAATCTTTTAACAGAAATGTAAATAAAATATAATGAGAATTCGGGAGATTTGAGAAAATGAGGAATTTTGACTGCAGTCTTGATGAATAATTGGATATGAGTTCTAAGGTTCATGTCTTCAAGGCAACAATATATAATTCTTACAGTTATTGTAGTTACTTTGCCAAAACCAAGCTAAGCCTCTTTGAAAAATAGCTTTACATTTCGTAGTAATCTTTAGCAAAGAGTTTCTAAACTAGTTTCTAAAAACACACCAAACTTTCCGACGAAATATTTAATGACAATGCGAGAATTAAATGCGAGAGAATATTCTAGAAAACATCAACGGCGTTTGTTCGTTTCGACGCAACCATAGAATTATCGACATTCTTTTTGATTGTCATGTTTCTGACAGCTTCAAATTCATTTAAATATACAAAATTGTATTTGTTTTTAGACTGCCAAAATTCGATGTTTGATCAAATCAATAAGTTCGAGAGAATATCACTGGTCACTCTATGAAGAACTATATACGGAAGAGTGCTGCGGAATCCCACCGACGAAAGGAGCTACGGAAATAGGGAAAGGTCAGTAGAAATCGCTTGTGGCAAGAAATGTCCGGGTTTCTACTGGCGTAACTGTTTCTGAAAGAGTTCGGATTATTCTCCCCAGAAACAAATTTAGGCAGCTTATGAGTTTTTATACAGGTCACTAGCCTGCAGTGACTGCTGTATTTCAAATTTCAGTCTATTGACACACTTTGAAGAAAACGTGTTTAAAGTTAAACTGATTATCTGTGTACACTTCAGGAACAGGAACTAAAAAACTATTCAAGATATCGATTTAAATTTCAGTATGGTATGTATTGAAGGTATAATATATTAAAAAAAAAAAACATTTTTTTCTGTAATTTGACACTAGATGTGCCCGTAAGGAGGCCTAACTACCTTTTGATCCCAAGAGTGAGCATATCACTTTTGAGGTAAGGTCCTCTAAAAAAGAAGATTTGGTATTGACAATATGTGTAAGGTCTATGAGAACGCATCAACGAATTGTGTGTAAGAATAAATACATTTATAAACAACTTTTTACAACTTAAGTAGTTCCTCAAATCATCACACTGTGCGACGAATTGAAGCATACAACGAAAAAGGTGATGCCAAAGTATTTAAATAAATTTTATTATTACTTAAACGCCTTTAAACAAGTGTTGAGAGAGAGCACGCGCGTTTTGCAAATGAAAAACATAAAAATTAAAGCAAAAACAAAACCAAATTTGCTTCAAACGTTGCCGTGAATCCAACAACAACACCAGCGGCCACATGTCTAAACATCAACGTCAACGGCATTAAAGTCAGCGCGTCAGCAACACTTTAAAGGCATGTTTCATCAAATCACAGCTTTGTTATTGCTTCGCTATTGGCTAAAACAACAAACATACGAAGAAACGATGAATAAGCCATGCACGAAAAATAACACTCATCAACATATTAAAATAACAATAAAAGTAACACACCTCCCAGTGTTGGCGACCAAACGAACAGCAGCAACAACAATGTTAGCATCATCAGCAACAACAATAAAAATAATAATAATAAAGTAGCGATCATTTTAGATATGTTAGGCGTCACGGATGTTATTGCAAATTGTTGTTACGGGTAGGGGGACGCAAGTGTTTTGATCGACTGTCACCGATCGCATGGCGTTGCACTGGCATAAAGCGCTGGAAGCTGGGGAGAAAAGCAGCAATTTGAGGCGATTGCTCTGGCGCTTTTGTTTTATTGCGGGCGTGTTGCGGAAATCATTCGCACTGCATGAGCATTAGTTCGCGCCAAGTTAACGCACGTCGTACATGGTTAGCTCGTTCATCTTCATCAACGCTGCACCTTCTTGTTGCTGTTGTTTTTTTTTTTAATTGGGAAAGACTGAAGGTGGAAAAATTTATAGCGAATGATTATGTAGTTTATTGTTATTTTAATTATGCGACGGTTTATTTGTTGGATATCTGAAATTTTATGTAACCACCTTAAAATGCTTTCGTACCATAATAAAGTTAGTTTTTGATTTAGGCTTCCTGTTTGTCATGTTTGAAATGAATTCAGTAAATTAACAAATTTGTTGCAACTTTCGAAAAAATATTTTATGATATTTTCATAGTTTTGTTTTTAAGTTTAATGCTTGTTTATAAAATATATATTTATTTGCTTTCAGCCTTTTTATTTTAAAATCTATACTAATTATAGTGTATACAGAGGGAAGACATATACAAATGAGGAAGGAAAAAGAAGAGAAGTGCTTTATGCTTGAAAAAAGAGAGTTGTTCATACGATTTCTGAACCATATAGTTCCCATCAGATTGCAAGTATGTATCAGACCTTGACTTTTTGAGTTCCGTTGACTTGAAATCAACAGAAAAACATAAATGCTTCAGTTATTTCAACAAAAAGAGCAATATCAAATTGTGGAACCCAAAGAAATCTTATATTTTACTGAGAGCGATCACTTTCGCTTAATGCTTGTCCAAAAAGTTAATTACAATAATGTTAGAAAGTAACGGCGCATTGTCAAAGTGAGATATCTAAACATTTTCTTCCCACAAATCTGACCATGTAAAACGAATTAGCTCAAATCGACGCCTAAAAATGGACAAATGATGTTCATTAATGATCAATTAAGTATCTGGAATAGATTCATAGTGAACCCCGCCACGGTAACCGAGGAAAACGATGAGCATCAACCTCATTTTTGGACCGACTTTGACGTGGTTTTTCGGCTTCGATTCATGTTTGGAGAGCCATTCGCTAAATTGTTGGACAGTTTTGACGTCGACGGTGACTGCTGATTACTAAAAAAATCTAAAGCAAAAAGCATTAGCTAAGCTTAGGACGATAATAAACGATTGTGTAAATCTCAGTTACGTCCCATTGTCAAGGACGGTATCTGAAATAATTATACAAAATCCTTGCAAAGGCGCAGATGAGGTCTCATTATATCTATTAATCTTACTAAGTATTTTGTCCAAGCTACTTGAAGCTGTAATCATAAGAAACCTTCAGAACATAATTGAAAAAAGTGAATCATGAATTCGGATTTGGATCTCAACATTCCACAATCGATCAAGTTCATAGAATAACAAGTATATTAGAAGATGCGATGAAAAAAAAGCACAATTGCACAGCCGTATTTCTTGACGTATCCCAGGCGATCGATAGAGTATAGCACCATGGTTTACTTTATAAATTAATACTTCTCTTTCCACAGTATCTAATCGACCTAGTTGCTTCTTACCTGGTCAACCGGTTTTTCAGAATCCAGGACAATCATATTATATGTTAGAGCCAATAAAAACAAATATGCTCCAAGGAAGTATCCTGAGACCACTCTTACACATTTAGTTTTTTTGTGACATGCCTACTCACATTTGTGCACCTGAATCGCCGAACAGAATGCAATCATCAATCAATCAAATTGTAGAAAGGACACAGGGTGGTACATTACTTTAAACGAGTTTAAGTCTATCCCTATAAATTTCACTAATAAAAGTGCTACGTACATCCTCTTACAAATTAGGAATGAGTAATCTCGAACACCACCTCGGCGGAACATCATAGGAAATCACCCTTAACAACATCAAATAAAATCTTAGTGTTTAATCAAACATTGAAACCCATTAGGTCATACGGAATTCAAGTATGGGGATGCCCTGCAGAGATATACATAGAAGCCGTGCAAAAATTCCAAAATAATGTTCTGCGAAAAATTGGAAACGTCACGTAGTACATACGCAATTCAGATCTAGTTACATCGTGATCTTCATATAAAAATGGTTCGAAATTAATTTCTTATTAAATTTTTTTTCATAGTAAAGGTTGCCAGAAAATTTTATAACATCGTAAACAAACAATTGCCAGAAACACATTAGTTGACATATGGAGATCATATTTCAGAAGAGTTTAAGAAAATATTCCACGAAAAATATTATAAAAAATTCTATTAATTGGGATTCCGTGCGTACTTTATATGTCCCGGGTCATATTTGATGTGATGGTAAGCATTTAGAGATTGATAAACTGAGACAGTTTCTGTGACAGGTTCAAATCTCAACATTCCTAATACAGGAACCCAAATGAGTTTTATATAGAATTAACCGTAAACTAAATACCCCTTCGAGTAGTTAGGCCTACTGTAACCGATAGCTGTACAAAACCTTTAAAGGTTTTTGTTTATTTGTTTCCTCTTCCTTCTAAGCGGATTTCCTATAACTCTTCTCTTATCTTGAAGTAAACGCAATTGGTCATAACTTACTATTAATATTATAATTACTCATATCTGTTCATTTCCCCTCAACTTTGAGCTTCCTTACATGTTATATTTACTACTTGTAAATTTTTCATTTCATTCTTTTTTCCTTTCTAGCAGCGACTTTTCTGTAACAAATTTTGTACAATTAAGCAAATTTGTTTCCAAATGTTTAGTTAGTTGATTCATTTGACACGATTTCGTGTAGAAACTCAAAATTTTTTCAAAATATTTCACCAAAGCTGTGTGACATTGTGCATAAAGTTAACAAACTAGCGCTGATAAGCTTGACAATTACTTTGTTGTTTGCTTCAGAGCAAAAAATTACATATATGCACTAACAATAAATTTTAATAATAGTGAAACATAAATATAAAATTGGTTATATATGGATTATATTTGGCATTGCCATAGCATGAATTTCTTTAAATGATAGATAAAATTTTAGCTTCATTAAAAAATTAAACGCTGCGCTTTTTGATAAAACGCAAAGATAATGGCTTCTAGAAGTTGTCTTCCTACATGCATTATTTTATTAAAAGTAATTAAGTTACTGATCGATTATATACTTATATTTGAATAAAAGTGCATAGAAAAATATTTAAAAAATTTTATCTTGTTTTTCAGCCATTGAAAGGACGTTGGTAAGTGGAAAAAAATATATCGAAAATCTTATGAAAATACTTTAATATATATTTTTAAAATTATTCGCGAAATTTTGGTAGAAAACATTCTACATTTTATAGAAATTTTGTAATTGTGTATAAATATATTTATGTTTGTATATTTGAAATTTCAAAAATTTATTATGAGTGCTTATGATTTGTATGATATTCGGGGAATTTTGAAAATATAATAGAAAATTCCAAAAGTTGGTCACACAATGGTCAAAAAGTATATACAATAAATTATTACTGATATATCATTAGGACATAAGAAACTTCTTCATTGTGTAGTTTGCAAATTTTTATGATATAGAAGTGATGATTTACTTCAGATGTGCCTTAGCGATGTTAGCATACTTGTGATGTGATATCATGACTGAAGCCATTTAGTTTAACTCAATAGAAATAATCCTCTTGCTTGATTATAAATTATATTAGGTCAATAAATATCGATGCGATTTGAAGATGTGATGTAAAATAAAATATGATGTGATGCCATGATTTTCAACAAGTTAGATCCAAAGTAATGAAAGCTTTCATATGATGTGATGTTATGATTTCGAGAAAAATTGTAATGTTATCATTTGTTATGCTTGTTCAAAATGTGAAGACGGTGATGTGAAATTGTGATGTCATATCATGTGCTAAAATGTTGAGCAGAAACTCAGCAACTACTTACTTAACGCCTGTGCCTATATTAATATTCAAAAAAATGGATGTGATGTCGTGATATGATGTATCATATGATGTGATGTCATATCTTCACATAACATTTGTAACAAAAGTGCTAATTTTTATAACGTGAAACTCATATGAATATATAATGAGTATAAGTAGAATAAATAATGAGTGTGATATGTTGATCTGATTCTGTAAGTTAACCGTGTGATGTGGTTTCACAAAGTTAGCTAACCATACTTCATTGTGATATGATAACTACGTGAAAAAAGTAAATTAAATTAATATATTGTTATGCTTAAGACAATTAATAATAAATATATTAATTAATTCAGTTGTTAATGTAATTATAAATTTAGTAACAAACTAAATGCATTTCAATAATAAAAGATACTAAGAGATTAGTTAAGTGAAAATATATAAATTCGACCTACAATATTGTCCGAGCTAAAATATCATTTGATGTAATATATTTCGCACTCTCTCACTTCGCCGATTTTCGCTTGTATTTTACATATTTATTTACAGTCTGGTGAGTTATTGTTTTTGAAGAGCATACAAGTAAATGCCGCGCTTTACATTTTAGCGATGGAATTAAGATTTTGTTTGTTATTTTCATTTGCCATTTATAGCAACATTTGAAATGCCATTGATGTAAAGCTGCTTAACGCAGATTAAGACTTTTTAAATTTTGTTTAATTCATTTCTTTTTCTTTAATTAATAGCGACTTTAATTGCTATTAGTAAGCGCATGCTTCATCGACAAATTCGCGCTTTAATGAAGACAAATAATGATTAAGATTTTAGTGGGAATCCGTAGCCCAGTCATTATGTAAGAATGAATTATTTCTAAGAAATTCTGTATTTTTTGTTGGCGAGATACAAAATTTCTATGTTTTTATAGAGTTGGTGATTAGACGATTGTTTCTTTGCTTAAATAGAAAAGCTTTTTCTAAAATCGGTAGAAATTGAATAAACAGTGTTTATATACTTGTATTTATAATTGACTAAATGGAACTTTTATACTTAAAAATCGGAATGAATCGTATAAAATAAGAGTATCGATTATCAAAAAATTTTCTAGAAGACACGGTGCATAATTTGATTAGCTGATAGGTGGCGCTATCGTCAATATATTAGATAATCTCACTCATAAGTTCTAATCTTATATTAGTCTGAGATAATTTATTATGTAGTGAGTGCATCCAGCTGTCTTAATACAGAATTTTACTTATACCAAAAAATGTATGGCTTTCTCACTTTTGTCATAGACAAAGTTCATCTTAACTGTGACCTTGGTTTATTCGCTTAGCTTCAAAAACTGTTTAATGCGGCCCGAAATGTACTAAAATGTATGAAAGTTGATCTTGTGACCACTTTATTTTGCTTGTTTGTCGCTTCGGTGGTTGGCTTTTGACATTTCATTCCTACATATTCTTGGGACGTATTTTGCGGCGCTTAAAGCTCAAATTTTGTGCTTTCGAGTAAAGTAAACTTAGGCAGCAAAGACTTTGTCTCGGGTATTATTGACACCTAGAGTTAGAAGGTCGCCATGAAAAAATGTTTATAGACACTTTCAAAGACATATTGCCATGGATCCGTGCCACCAGAGATTATTATTCAAAGTTGTATAGGCTCTATGACATTT
Source organism: Bactrocera dorsalis (assembly GCF_023373825.1). NCBI lineage: Eukaryota > Metazoa > Arthropoda > Insecta > Diptera > Tephritidae > Bactrocera > Bactrocera dorsalis. The sequence continues at coordinate 80,780,671 of NC_064305.1, read as the reverse complement.
AACAAATAAAGTTTTAGAGAAAACAATTTTTAAAGCAACTTTTTCCTTTGGCTTATTAGTTATTTTTTTTATTATTTATGTCAGAAATACATTTCTGTATTTAATTATAATTATCTACCTATTTCTTATGAAATCTTATTCATTGTCACATAACGTTAATATAGTGTTACATCAACACTCTTTCCAGCAGCGTAAAGTCCTTAGATTATATTTTTTTAAAGAAATTTTCGTCAGTTTATCAACCTTTCAACCAAAGGGTTAAACAATTAATTAGCCCATGGCAAAAGCGGCGCTCCAGCTGCCAGATGACACACATATGCGCTGAGTGAATTAATTATTCGCACATTGTCCGCTATTATATATGTGATATTTATATGTATATATTATCATTCAAATATGTTAATAGGCGTGTTGCCTGCAGAAAAGAAAACGGTCCACCGTCTCTATTCAAAGGTGTCGCTGAACTTGTCAAGCAACTACTAAATACAAAAGCCGCACGCTTTTAATATAATTATACTAAAAAATAGCAACAAATTGTTGTTTAAATAAAACAAACATAGCAGATTAGCTGGCGTAACGGTAAGAATATGGACAATGAGCGAATTGGGTCAACAGCATTGATAGCAAGTTTTGCTGGTGGAAAAAAGTGAGATAGAGATGTTATAATAAAACAAATAATTGTTAATAATGACAATGAAAATATGTGATATTAGTAAATTTAGAAATAGTAAACTAATGAAAAAATAATAAATTATATAAAAAAAAGGTTGTATAAAGAAAAGAAAAATTAAATTAAATATTTAAAATGAAAAAAATAAAGTTTTTGATTTATTTAGAATAAAAAAATTCCAATAGTGCTAAAATACTTTCAAATAAAAAATATTAAATTATTTAAAAAATAATAATAAATCAATAGTAGATGCATAATGTATGTAGAAAAGCCATTTCCGAGAAAGTCGCATCTAAATAAACAGAACGGACCCGGATTATTATCCGCCCAAGGACTGCCAACTTGGCACAATTCCTCAAAATTACTGCAGTAATGTTCTCAGCAGCTTCAACAACAACACATTTAGAAAAAAATTATAATTTAATATAAAAAATTTATGATAAGTGAAGAAAGATATATTTTCCATCAAATTTAAACAATTATACAAAGAGTAAATGATACAGAAATCTTACAAAAAAATTTATAAAAATTAAATTAAAAAAAAAATAATAATTAAAAAAATATAAAAAACGAAAAAAAATATTAATAAATAAAATAAAAAATATATATTAATACTACGCCTTCAAACTCGCTTCGAATCATCAATAAAATTTGAGTACTGTATTTCCAATATGCGTGACAACAAAAGGCGGCCTAACTGGTCTTTGCCAGTTCATCGTTTCTTACACTGGTTTCGGTTTTGCGTAGAAAATATTTCACAAAATTGTAGTATATATTTCCTATTTACGTTTGGCCTACTTTTAAGAGCTTTCACCTAGATTTTTGTATATGCGCATATATAATACATATATCTGAATTTACATATATATCAATATAAAAGTTTATTATACAGAAAATTGATTTTGTTGCAAATTTTGTATTGATAATTGAATGTTTATTAACACAATTAGCTGCTTTTTCAATAATCAACTAGTTATATAAACGTATATATACATATTTACAACAATACTTGATATATTTCGAGCGTAAAATTTAATTGTTGCATTAAAGGCTTTTATGGCCTAAAAGTTAATGAACTGCAAACTCACCGCTCGTATTTCTCATCTCGCAACTTTTTTCTTTGCAAATTCTATTCATTTAGACGATTATTCGCTTGCACACAATTTGTTTTTAGTATAATTATGACGCCGAACATATGAGAGAATCCACACACACATTTCTACTATCATCTTGTCGGTTTGTGTGTACAACTGCCGCAGCACCTGCCATTGGCCTCAAGCCATGAATGTGAGTAGCCAAAGCGTGCACATACCTACATATATACAGAGGTTTATGGAATTTATAATAACACAATTTGCATTTATTTTGTATGCTAATGAGTTTCAAGATGGAATTTCTAATGTGTCATCGAAGAAAAAAATTTGAGGAGTTTTTTCTGCGCCACACTCAGCGCGGTTTTGTTTACATGAGTCGTAGAAATACATGTACAGGTATTTATAGGTAAATTAATATAAGTAATTATAAACAGTTTCATTTAAATATATGTATATATTTAATATGTGTAAATACGTATGTTTTATAAATAAAACATAAGAGATTCTGAGTGGAAATATTTCATAAATATGTATAGAAGCTTTAGCTTGACAATCTTCACTATTATTAAATACACAATTAATAATGGCATACACTAAAAACTAATAATATTAACTCGCAATAATGTAATAGGAATTGATGAAAGGCAGAAATTCAAAACTTTATATGAAATACCGCTGTAAAATTGCTAGAATATTAAAAAAATAAGTTAGTCATGCGCTGAGCAAATTTTTAATATAGAACTGGAGGTGTTTTCTTCAATGAAATTGGGTACATACTCGTACGTATTTTCTTCGAAGCACATTACTCTTTGAGATTCAGCTCTTCTGCTTTGCTCTAGTTAATATTTTCGTACGGCCTTCTTCAGTAAGTTAAGTTGAATCACCATAATGCTGTATAATTCTTATTTTCTGCCAAAAGAAGTCCACATCCATCATATTTTCCAGTTTTTGACTTAATCAAAACTATTTAGTAAGTCGTGAACTCCAAACAATTGGCCGTTGGAATTTTAGGGTTCAAAAGTTTACCAAATATAAGGACAGTGTATCCTTTAACAAAACTAATTAGACCTTCCTCAAGAGTTATCTTCGTCCGCAGGGCTATAAAAACGTATAAAACAGAATACATATTGGGTGTTCTATAAAAATATATAAAAAAATCCTATATACAAAGTAAGCAATCAAAAGATAATTTACTCATTTTGAAAGGCTTCCCGAGGCATCCTCTTTACTTACATACATGGCTTTTTGACAGTGTCCCTAACGATACCAAGGAGTACATACAGAAAAAAATGTCATTGGATATATTATAGTATTGAAATGAAATATAGTTTAGTACAGAAGAGGCTCAGTCAGCTTTTTCATGGCTGGATCGACCTTAAAGGGAAGGTTGATGAATGAGTCTTATAGCTCTCAAGACTCTCAGACCACTGTAGTATCTTTTAAGCAGAAGTGGTAAGCATCAAGGTAGCTGCAGATGTACCTCTTCGTGGTGTGTGTTTCTTTTGGTAAAATATTCATTCAATCGGAAAGCAGAGCCGCCAACACTAAGTACAAAGATAGTAGTGCATGATCTCATTAGCAAGAGCATCAAATTTTTCTGGATGACTGATCGCAGCGAAATCGCTGAAAACTATAGTATTAAACCGATGGGCTTTCAATAAAGGGTACTGTTAGCCAAATCCCATCAGGATGGTGCTACTTTCGTGCATTCTGGTTAATCAATATAATCCTTGGGTAGCGCAGCTAACTTATAAACCGAGGCTCAAAAGCTAGTTGCGGCAATAATAGAAATATTAATTAGTTGTTTTGTTTTCGGAGTTGTTCTTTAAGTAATATTTATGAGGGCGTACACTTGTAGTCCAAGATGTATTAGTACCAAAGTAAAAAGTTTCAAATAGAAGCAATTAGTGTCCAACAAAATACCCAAAAGTAAATAATGAGCTATACCATACATGTAAATATAATCTATGAATGTATATATGTACATATACACTTGCATATACTTTGTACACGCAAATAAGCCCCACACGTAGCAGTTTTCAAAATCATTAACAAATTACAAATATTAATCATAAATACATGGCAGCGTGCTGCGTCAGTTGCCGGCAACTGGAGATTTGAATCGCAGCGCACTCACGAATATATGAGAGAACATAATGAAGTGAGAAATAAAAAAGTAAAACAACAAGCAATTATTAATTTCTATCTTAAGTATTTCTGAACATATATATTTATTTATTTTTATTTTATTTTATTGTTGCTGAAGTGGAGAGGTGTGAAGAGAGTGCAATAGTTTAGATGCTGTCAACCTACACATTTGAGTACTTGTATATATATATAGTATGTACATGTGCGTACTATACAAATATGTCTGGGTATATCTCTTCCAGACGAATCTCCCGCCAAGACCACAAAGCGGCTTAAATTGCGGTGGATTTTACCAGAAAAGCTAGATCATTGATTGCATTACGCTGATGGCCTAGAATTGGCGCGCATTTCTTTGCTTTTCAATGAAATTGTTACAAACGTTCGGTTCGAAATTATTAGCGACTAGGGAGACTTTTCAAGCCAGCACATTGCTGAGGAGTTTTGTAGAGTTTGGACTCTGCTCATTTGCGGCGTACATTCTTTACCTGTATGTGTGTGTGTGTTGGTGCGTGTGCTTGTAATTATAATTTATTGTCGAATTAAAATATGCAATCCAATTAAAACTCGCTGAGGTAATCGACGTTTATGTTTATTTACTTTTCTAATCAAAATAAACAAGCGAATAATTGCAAACGAGATTCGGGAGCTTCAACACAAAAAATAAAAGTTTGGAGTTCAAAGAATGGGCAAATTCAGCTACTTTGCGTTCAAAACTCAATTTTCAGTATTGAAAAGTGTACAAGTGGCAAGCGTGGTTACAATTCGAATACTCGTAATAATCAATTTTAAGTTTACGACCACAATAACGAGTATAACGACAACAGCAACAATAACACCAAAAGCAACAACAGCAACAACAAAGTGTTACTCACAAAAAACGGCAAATGAAATTTTTTGAAGCGACAAGCATAACGTAGCCGTCACAGACACCGTAGCGAACGTCATCTCCAGCTTCGCTTCAGAATTATAATCTCCGTGTGTGTGTGTGTATTCTGCATTGAATTCGTAAAAGCGTTGTCTACTATTTGCTTTTATTTGTTTTCATCATTCGTTCTGCGTTCTTAATGTAACTGATCGTGCACGGTGGAGCAATTAGAAAAAAAAAATTTTTAAATTTTTATTTTTTTTTTTTTAAATAAGGGAAAAGCAGAGAAATTCGTATTTTTGAGAATTTTTTCGATTAGAAATTTTCTTCAATAATTAAATAAACATAGTACACATTTAAAAAATTGGGGATTCCCTTATTCCTGCAGCTGATCTCCAGGAAAAGCTTTGTAATGTGTGGAGAAGATTTTCATGCAAAAAATGATATGAGACCAAAAACCAAGAAGAAATATTATAACAATTTTTCTATTACTATTAAAATCGAGATGTTTTCCTCCTAAGGCACTATATATTTTTGCTTTAGTCGATGTGTAAGAGTTTGTATTGTCATAGTGAAGAGCGGTTTTTTTGTACGATTGACAAATTGTGTGGGATCCAGCGTAAATACAATTTTATATAGTCAAATGTTCATGCAATGTGGAATGTGGGTTGGTCCATCTAATGCCTATGGTTGTCTCAATCTTATAATAGGTCACATGACGATTTTGTAATATCAGTATGCGCACAGCAAAAATTGTTTCCGAAACAACTGATTTTGGACGGCCTTCACGACAACACTAGTATTTGATATAACTTCATCGGCAAAAGTTGAATTAAGATCATCGATGTATTGTTGCTGCAAGAAGAATTTTTTGGTGGAGAAGAGTATTTTAAGTTACTCTAAGCAACACAAATTGCGGTTGTGTGTCAAAATGTTCTTAGAAACTTTACGTTGAAGCTATAAGTTGTCAGACTTCATCATTATGGTTGTCGAATGCTGAAATAAAAAGCCAACCTACGTACAATACCTACTTATTCAACCGAAGAAGTGATCCAAGGGTAGATAAGTTTCGCTATTGTGAATACCATCAAATTTAAGGACTTATGAAAATATAAAAATCATTGTTTGATTAAAAAGTATACCATATCTGGAGGGAAACGTCGGAGGCCCTGCAAAGTATATAAATATAAATGATAAGTGTGACGAGCTCAACCGATTTAGACAAGTGAGTCTCTCAATTATACGAACTACTCTATAAGTTTATGAGGTAACAGCTTACCAAAAAGCTTTTATCTGTAGTTCCCAAGATCGAATTATTATAAGAAATCCAAGCCCTTGTATGGAGAAGTTTTTTATTTGAGATGATATAATCAGGAAATTTTCCACGGTGTATTGTCTAACTTTAACGAAACTCTAATAATCTTTGAATATATTTTTCACATCGGATCACTATAGCGCGGCTATATGTCCCATACAAACCGACCACTAAAATCGAGATAAAGATCTTTTCTACCGTTTTATGATACACAAAATTAACCTGTGAAGTTTTTTATAGTTTCGGATGTATTGGTTTAGGTTAGGTTAATCTGGTAGGCCAATAAGCCACGCATAGACCAGTTTAGTCCTTTGCGATACCAGATGAAGTTCACTTGCTAAGTACAAGCGGAGTAGTCATCGTTTAGGATGCCGCCGCTTGACATGAATTTGAACAGAATCTGCGGCCTTACTGTCGATACCTCCGCCAGTGTATCATACTTTAGGGACTTCAGATGCGTACATCGTAGTCTTGCTAATGCGGGACAAGAGATGCTCCATTGTTGCCCTGGTGCCTTGCTCTAGGCATTTACTGCGCTCTTCTCGATCTCTTTGGTTGTATTAACTTCGTCAAACATTTATTCTTTTTTTTAATACTTTTTTCACTTTGTGACACACTGTGCCACCGATGGGGGTTAAGAATATTTTCGAATGTCTCTGTCAATTCAAATAAACAAAATAAGTATAATATAAAATTAAATAAAGTGAGCAACGCAAAAGATTGTATCTCTGCCCGTGATGATTATTGTTTTTCATTTTGCTAAGCGATTTTTTTTTCACTTGGGTGCTTTTTGCGTTTCACAACTACAAAGCGAGGGAAACGCAAAAGATTATTCTCGCAAAAAAAAAAGAATTATAAATATTAACAACAACAACATAAAGCAAGAAGTCAAAGCTAAGATTCACTAGCAATCGTTGGAGTATTTGTCATCGCCACACAATCGCACAAAGCGAAGCCAATTCTCTGGAAGCTGCGCTGTGTGGCACTTTGCAACCGAGACGCCGGAGACCGGAGACGATAGCTAAGGCACTGGCGCTGGCGCAGTCGATGGCGACATAAAACTTAACACAAAGCCTTACAAGCCGATCAGTCGACAACATTTCACTTTGGCCGTAGGAAGCAACCGAACCAATCGCACCGACAGCAATAGCGACAACAGCAACAAACAGCAACGGAAATATCAGCGCTGACAGCAACAAATATCGGAAAAGAAATTTTTATAGCAGACGCAAACGACATTTTTACAGTTCGTGGAAGTTCGCGGCATTAAACACACGCAATTAATTTAAGTGTTTGTGGAAAAAAAAATCGCAAAATTGCAAGTCGAGCGTTTAATAAGCGTGTTGTGGGTGAAGTTATTCGATCGAAGACGGACAATGAACATGAAACGCTGCCAAAACGCGCTGCTGGTAAGTGTTAATAGAGAGAAAGAGAGAGAGAGAGCAGATTTGGGAAAAAATTGTGTGTGCTTCAAATGAAATTAATTGCAAGAGGACCAAAGGTCAAACTTAAATTAATAAAGTCTAAAAAATGTGTTTAAGAAATATTAAAAATATTAAAGTATTAATTCTGTGCTAAAAATTCCAAATAATAATACAATAAAATACTTAAAAACCCCTTCAATTGCTCACTTTGCAGCACCTGTCGCTGTTACTCGGCGTTTTGGCGCTAGACTCCACGCTGGCCGCCTCCATCTACACGCTGGACGACACAGCGCCCGTCAAACCAACCGAAGAGCCCGCCAAGTTTGTCGTCATCACCGAGGATGTCATACCCGATGTCGCGAATACAACACAAAAAGTGATACGCGTCAATCCACTCGATTTGCCAGCGCTGACGGAAGATTCCAGTGGCAGCGAGGACTCATCACTGTACAAGATTCAGAGCTTACTGCCAGCAAATCGCAACTACGTGAACTCGAATCGCATGCGTGGCAAGAAGAAGGATATCAAGGCTGCTACCGAGGCCAAGGTTGCGGATTCGCCGATCATCCGTCAGTTTACCGAACCGAAATTCCGTAAGCCGAGTCGCAATCAAAAGAAGAATCTGCATTTTCTCTACAATCAAGAGGCCTTGGATGGGCATAAAGTAAGCAAAACTATGAATGTACGTGTGGCACCTGGCGCATACCCCGTTTACTATGTGGTTTCGAAAACTAATGGCCGCTTTGGTAAGTATCCAATTAAGGGTTTTCACACGCCAACCGAATTTCTGAAATATTTGGCCAAAAGCAAAGTGACGCCATTGGAGCAAGCGCAGCGTTTGGAGAGTTGAGTGGAGCGGAAAGTGTGGTAAACATAGTTAGCATAGCAGAAATATAACTATAATTAAGTCTAAGTAAGTAAGCGCTGTTAAAAATAGATGATGAGTATGGATTGAAGCTTTCATTAAAGTTTTTTTTTTTTATTTTGGCAGTGCTAAATTATTACTCTTATTTTTTTTTTAATAGACACTATCTAGTATTTAATTTTGTGGTGCAATTTGTATAATTAATTTTAGTTTAGTATTATTTATGATTTTAAAAAATAGTGTTTATAAATAGTGGCTTAATGTACTTAAAAATCTATTTATGTATGTTTACTATGTAATTTTAAAAAATTCCAGTGTAAAAAGTCAAATTATATTAAAAGAAAAATAAAAACTTAAATTCTATAATTTTTTTTTAAATCTGTTGAACTGAACTCAAAAGAGACCCAGCTTTCTTTGCCACCACGAATCCCACACTGAACTTGCGCTCCTTTATATGGCCATTGTAGTAAATGCCACAAGGATCTACTCGCCTCAGTCCTTGTCCCATCCATCGCATTTCTTGGACGGCGGTGATGTCAGCCTTTATTTTCGCGAAGACTTCAGCCAGCTGGGCAGCGGCACCTTCCCAATTAAGGGACCGGACATTCAAAATGCATGCCCTTAAATCGTAATCTTTATTTAATTTGCCATGGTCGTCATCAAAAGAGAGGGGTATCTTATCCGAGGCTGATTGTGCGTTTTCATTTGCAGTGTTTTTTACCTGACGGGTCCCAAACCCAGCACACAACGCTGTCGAGGGAATTTTTTGCCTTCGCACTTTAGCTCGCCTTCAAACGGATGTTTTCTGGCTTCCCATAGGATACGAGTACTTGGTCAAAGACTGGAACTCGTGAGCCGCTTGAGCCATATGTAAAAGAATCGTTTCTGGCCACTCCCAAGTGAATGACAACCTTAAAACTGTCCTCACTAGCGTGAACTTCTACACATGACTCCATCCTCCATAATTCCCTAGCATATTTCGATCTTCTAGTCACCATCTAAAAACATTTTTTTTTTAACTTGAAAATGTAGCCAGAACAACGTTTAATGCGAAGCATTTAATGGAACATCGGTATAGGTGTTGGGGCATCAGGTGTTCAACAACAAGATCTCAGCATAGGTAATTAAGATATTGGCATCATAGCAGCGGAAGCCAGGGCAAAAGCTTCGGTATCGGAAACGACTTAGGGTTATCGATACTTCAGTACCAGCATAAGAAAATCGAAGTATTGGGGTACGTCATGATGATACCGATAGGTACAAGTAGAAATCGGAATCTGTATCTTCAAATAGGCCTCAAACTGCATAAGAGAATCGGAGTATCAGGGAGTGGTATCGTAATATCGAGTGATCGGCAGCGGCAAATAAGAGAATCCGAGGATTGAATCAAAGGAGGTGTCTCGACATCCATATTGAGGCATCAGTAGCTGCTTCGACATCAACAACAAGGCCTCTCATCGCACTAGTTAAATTGATGTCGGATCCCAGCTGTGAAATAAGTAAGAATACTCAGATGGTCACCGATACCCCGATATACTTGTACTTTGTTATGAAGTAATACTTTGTTTGGTGGTTCCGTGGGGGAGACATGAGATGAGAGTAGATTACTATAAAAAACCTGATATACCGCCATAGAAATCGTCTAATGAATATAAGTCATCGAGTAGATTTTGAATCTACTAATCCAGGGCTCAGCTATGGTACGGTTATAGGTATATCACGGAGAGTGTACTTTTCCTCATTCTCTCTGACAAGAGGGTTTTTTGAAAATTAGCTTGAAAATGTAATTTATTATTCTTTGACCGCCAAATTTTGGGAATTTAATACAATAATTTGGGGAATTCACAGTCAAACAAAATAATTTCCTCTTCAGCTGAGTAAGTACGTTCTTGTAAGTAATCGTTTGCCATTTCAGCTGTGAAGTATCGGTTATAAAAAAGTACAAAAAAAAAATAAAAAAAGCAAAAAAGTACCAACTTTGTTTGAAGTATTCCTAATATTTTTGCTAGAACATACTTTGACTTGTATATAATGTATATAATGTTGTTTAAAATATCGCTTCTGTGTCATATATAATTTTTCTCTGCTTTATTCTTTCTATTTGTTTTTATGCTTACCTAATTAAAAAACTATTATTAAAGATGTTCACACCTGGCCGTTGAATATGCTTACAAAGTTGTTTTTTTCTCGAAAGCTAACATTGAGCTGTGACGGTTGAGATTTATTTGATGAACTTTTTATTTGCAAAGAAAAAATTCTTTAATTGCAATGTACATATACATATATATTGAATAAAAAGCAAACAATGGCAAAAAATATAAAAAAATTAGATTTGCGATTTCAATGTTAGAAAAAGAAAAAAGTAAGCTAAAAATATAATACTTTTATATTCATATATATTATTAACTTCACATGTTAAATTTTTTTTAAAGCTCAAACTGTTTTTCTTTTCTTTCACTCCTTTCCTATCTCTGTTATTCAACTCCATCGCCATTCATTAAATTTTCGCCTGTTTGCTGCTTAATTCTGTACTTTATTATAAAAAAATCTCAACCTTAACACATTTTTCTACAAAAGTGAATGACTTTTTTGTGCGTAACTAATTTGCTAAGAATACAAAGTCAGAGAGGGGAACAAGTAGCGAAGTGAAACATAGAAAAGCATCTAAAAATAAATCATTCTTAGCATTTCTCAGCATAAAATAACAGTAGTGATTAATGTCTCACTCGCCGAAAGTTATTTAAGTGCACATATATACATATAAGTACATATATACTCTGTACATATATACTCTGTATATATGTATAGCACTCCTATACTATATGTGCAGACATGTGCTTGTTCTTACTATACATAGTTGTGATTATTATTTTTTTGCGTGCAACACTCAACTCACCAGACGGAAGTTTATATTCCACTGAATTACTTAATTGAGACGGTGTCGAATTAGTGAATTAAATAAAAAAATAAATAAGAATGTGTTTGGGGAGAAAACAATCTTCGGTCGACTGCATCAGCGGCAGTGATGTATTTGCTACACGCTCGAAAGCGGATTATGCATACAGCAGACAATAAACAGGGTTGCCAACTTCAAAATAAAGAAAATAAAGTATCATTATTTATCATATTACTGATTATATGATTATTCTTAGGAAAACCTCTTTTTGCAGAAAATATTGTCTCTCACCTGATCCAATCTAAAAATTTTGGGAACCTAAACAGAGTTCAGAAGAAAGGTGTGGCAACACAACAGAAATATACCGAAAGAATTCGGAAAGAAGTGGGAATACAGCTCAGCTTTGAAATTCAGAGTCTTAAACACAACAGTAACAGATAAGTGAAGTTGTTTGAAATGATCGAGAAAGCAGACACTCTAAAGATATCAACTGAACATTTACACCATGTCACTCACGAATATTTGGGTATGAGAAAGCTCAAAGCAAAGTGGCTACCGCGCGAGCTCACTTTTGACCAGAAATAACGACGAATTGATGATTCGGATCAGTGTTTGGAGATGTTCAAGCTTAAAAATCACGAGTTTTTGCTTTGATATGAGACAATGGATGAAACATGGCCCCATTATTTCACTCCGAGGGCAAATCGGTAGAAATCCGAGTGAACAACAGTCGGATGGCAAGTTTATGGCGTTTGTATTTTGGAATGCGAATGAAATATTTTTATTGACTACTACCTTGAAGAAAGTCGACTATTAAGTACATAACGTTCCTGGACCGTTTCAAAGACGAATTCGACAATAAACGGTCGCATTTAAAGAAAAAAGAAAGTGCTGTTTCACCAAGCCAATACACTTTGTCACAAGTCAGTGAAATCGATGGCAAAAATCCAAGAATGGGCCTTCGAATTGCTTCCACATCCACCGTAATCTACAGGTCTGGCTCCCAACGACTATTTCCTGTTCTCAGTTCTCAAGCGAATGTTCTCTGGACAAATTTTTTTGTCGAATGGAGAAGTGATTGCCGAAACTAAGGCCTATTTAGAAGCAAAGGATACATTTTTCTACAAAAATTATATCGAAAAGTTGGAGTGTCGCCATAATCAGTGTGTCATCTCTGTTGCAATATAGTGAATTTTGCCGAAAATAAATGTTTTGCTATGGCAGAAAGGGGACTTTTTCATTGATATCTTTGGTTTTATTTCGAGCGCTATTACATATGGATATCCCATTCAATTCATGTGCTGTTTTAAAGGAAAAACACTTTTGCAGTTTTTTTCTATGGCAACTCCAGTCTTTTACTTCTGCTGGTATATCTCTATTTGAATATTTTTATAGTTATTTAATCAGACAAGAAGATTTCATACTTATTCCATTCAAATGTCATAATTATAGAATAGGAAATATAAAAAATTATATTCGCGTGTAAATGTCAATGTCATTACGACATACACACGTATAATTTATTGATTATTGTTTATTAATATCTCTATGCAAATTGTAATTTCAAGTACAAGGTGAATCAATGCTTTCCAGCAACAAACATTATGTGAAAGCAATATTCACTGTTTAATTATTACTTAACTACTATTTACGAGGGTACGTTTTTATGTTCGCAGAATTGCAGACTTGTTTTATTCCAATAAAATTTGAATCATGAACATTGAGTCATGGAACTGTAGTAACCTCAAATTTGCATTACAAGCTCCAATGAGCAAAACAACATTCTCAACACAAGATTCAAATGATCAAGCACGTCCATGATTGATGGCCGCTCATAGTCTTCATTGAGTGCCGATTAATAGTAATTACAGCAATAAAAAAGATATTCGCGATATTCGATTGCAATTTGTATAAATAAATATTTATTGTAATTATAAATAGATACATACACACTTTTCCACACACAATTGCTTACTCACTCTCCACATATTTAAAACTCTACATAATCGTTTCTCCATCCCACGTTTGCCGTCACAGCTCATTCGTAATTACTTGACTTTTAATTGAAGCTGAAATTAAGCAAAGAATTTCGGGGCGTGTTTGCGCGCTCAACAAACTTCTAATTAATCAATCAATGTTTTTCGGTTGAGAATGCGTAATTTGAAATTTGAATTTAATTACCTATTTGGCTAAGTACAATAAGTACTGTATGTGCTATGAAGAGTACTGGAGTTAAAGTTTGGTTCGTTTCATCTCTCTTGAGAAGTTTAATTAATGCGCAAGTGGGTGTCTCCAGTGACTATGCGATTTTACTTAAAATTACAAAGACTGGTATGTCATATATTTGTATGTACAATTCTTTAAATTCATAAATATGGGAGTGAGTTTGAACATGTCATATAAGAATTTTCTATGATTCATTGTTTCAAAACTGAGATTATTAACCAAAAACTGTTCATGTGCATATATATATCTTAGCTATGTTGTGAGTATGAATGTTTTTCTTTCCGTCATGTAAGAATTTTTCTGATTTTGTTGGTTTTGATATTAATACTTCCGCAAGTAAAAGGAACGCAATCATATTCTGTGTATATGATTTGGACATATTTCAATGAGTAATCTTTTCTGAAGAATTTATTTAAAAGATTGAATAATAAATTACAAATCAGTTAACTACTCTTTAATTATGATAAACTTAAAACAAACCAAAATAGGAAAAGCATGACAGGATCGAAATTATAACATCCATAACTGAGTTTGACATGTTTTTATCGAAGAAGATTCTATGGTTTCTTTCGGGTATGTCTTCATGCATGTAGACAGCTAGGTACAGTGGCTGTCTGCTACTAACCTAATAAAGTTCATCAATATTAAAAGTTGCATCTGCGTAACCTCCGAAACGTCATTAAGAAACTCTTATGACCGATAGTTGTGGCAGTTTTCCTATACAAGTCCTAGCATTCGCAAGATTTTTTTGAAAACCCAATATGATGTTTTATAGTCTCCTCTTCTTCTACCTCCTGACAGCTTCTACAATGGCCATAATTTGGCGTTTCTTGTCTGCTAGCATGTCTTCTAATTAGACAGTGACCTGTTAGCACTCTTACTAGACTTCTTATGTCATCCCTTTGAATTTTTATATTTGGTATGTGTGTACCATATTCAATTCTTGGCACGTTTTCGTTCTTATTGGACAAGTTAGGGATTGATTTCATCGAGACTCTGCTATATTTATAACATATTTGTCCATTAAATATCTACAAATATCAGAGGCATATAAATTCCGTCTTTTCCGGGGTCTAATTGTCAGTTGGCTAGTTCATTTTCTTCACAGTTATCTGGGATATCACTATGTCCTCGAATCCATTGCTGGTTTATCGTGAAATATGATGTTAGATTCACTAAGATATTCAGGCGTGCATTCAAAGCCGTTTGGGTATCTGTATACATATATTATATATATAAATTGTATATTCCTTGTTGTGAGGACACTTCCTTTCAGTCTAACAACTGACTTCGGTGCCAGTTGTTTACAGAACAACTATGCTGGAAGGAAATGTAGAATGACGTTTGGGGTCTAACTTTGCATTGATCTAACAGCTCCACTGATTCATATCCAATATTCAGGAAGATGTATCGCTTTGAAATGTGAGTTTCATCTGTTCATGGGCAGTCATTCTAGATATAAAAAATAATTGAAATGGTGAAGAGGTTACGATTCGAGTCTTAATTCGATGATCTAATGGAGGTTTGTTCTTGATGAATAAGTATTACTTTTAGGGTCATGCCAAGGCCGGTTTCACGTCCAGATCTCTCTGGAAAATAAACATATTAGATAGGGAAATATCCGACATTCTACTAGAATTATTGGCAGCAAAACAGATAACTATTTGGAAACAAGTAAGTAAGGGCTAAGTTCGGGTGCAATCGAACATTTTATACTCTTGCAACATACTAGAATATAAGTCAGGTGTAAAACGTTAACCAGAGGTTCGAAATCCAAGCAGTTTTATGCATATATACATTTACTATATATAACTTCTATACTGACAGACGTATAAGATTTGTTAGAAAAACGAAAACCCGTTGTCGACCAGGTTTTATTTATTTTCCCAATACATACAATCCCACATACTAAGTATTGACATGCGACTAACATCCTGATATTAGTTTTATGGGGGGTTAGTAAAATTTTCGCTCAAATTTACCTATTTTAGGCCCAAAGATACACTATTATAAATAAATCAGACATATGCACCATTGTCAGAGAAGTACTATCCCTGAATTTCAATTATATATCTCAGGCATTGACCGATATTTTCAAACAAAGGTGAACTATAGGTACTGTTGTCCAAATTTTCGGTACCTGGGGGCTTGAACAGTTTTTGTTAGATCTAAACAATTTTTGGTCATAAGGTGGCACATACTAAGGACATCATTAGTGCAAGGTTTAATCCCGTTATATTAATTGATACTTAATTTGCATACTGGAAAGTAGGCGTGGTTATTGTCCGATTTTGCCAATTTTCACTCTGTGAATATAAAACAAGAAATAACGTTAACTTCGGCGCCACGGAAGCTAATAACCATTCACAGGTAAATTTCTTTTAGCAACTTCAGTTTGTATGCAAGCTATATGCTATAGTAATCCGATCTGAACAATTTTTTTTGGAGATTATGTTATTACTTTAAGCAGTAATGCATTTTAAATTTCGTGAAGATACTACGTCAAATGCGAAAGTTCTATACAAGCCCTTGATGCCATAGTTAGCCGATCTGAACAATTTCTTCCAATATTACATTATTTCTATGAACAATAACTCATACCAAATTTCGTGAAGATAAATTGTTAAATGAAAAAGTTTACCACGCAAGCATTTGATTCCGATCATTCAGTTTGTATTACAGCTATATGTTATAGTAGTCCGATTTTGGCAGTTCCGACAAATGAGCAGCTTCTTTAAAAGAAAAGGCATATATACATTTATTTAACTTACCAGAGGGTGGAGCCAAGAACACCTTTTCAAAACTATTTTCGCACATAATGATCACGTGGATTTCTTTATAATGATGGTTCATAGGGAAAGTTTTCATTTGAGCAAAAAATATATATTTTTTTTTGATTATTTCGAGATAGCAAGCTTCAAAAATTATTGATGCTCTTAAGACAACTAAGCTTTAAAATCTTCAGTTATTTTCTGAGTTATAAGTGACCTATTTCGAAATATATAGCTTCATTTCCAAACAAATGAATCCAATGAGAATATACTGTGATCCCCAAAAAATATCATTTTATCTCTTCAAAAGATGCCTTTCTACTTTCAAATCCAAAATAATCTTCATTTTTCAATATGACGCAAAAACTTCCAAATTGAAAGAAATTTAAAGAATATGCCATTCACTGACAGCGGCACTTTTTGTCGCCGCTTATCTCTAGCTGCTGGCTGCTGGCTGTGCGCACGCATTTGAGGCAATCAGTGAGCTCAAAGCATATTTTGCCCGACGCAAATCTAATCGAATTCAATTTCACAGCACCAAACTCGAGTCCACAAATCTGTTGCAATTTATATTGGCCATTATGGTCAGTGGCTGCGCGCAGCTAACGGTGAACCGGAGGGTGAGCACAAAAGCTATAACAATGGCAACAATGGAACGAAAGGAAGCTGAACAAAGTAAAGAACTAATAAAGAAGTCGAAAATAGAAAATAAAGAACACGTAGATGAAGAGGAAAAAAAGCGCAAAAAACTGGAGACAGCAACTTGAGCAGCACATTTTCCACTCTATTTATTACGCGAGTAAATTGAGTTTGTGACAATTTCGGGTTGCTTATTGCGTAGCTGTTGGCCTGGCCGAGAGCGGCTTATTGGTCTGCATGTATGTATTTATTTTATTTGTTTGTTCCTTCATTTATACCGTTACTTTTCTTTTGTCGAATTGCCGCATTGTTGTATGTGCGGAGGGATGCTAAAGCGAAGGCAGATGAACACTGTGAAGAAGCTGCAAATCGAATTTAAGCTATACAAATACAAACATTACAACAACAGCGATAACAAAAGCACACAACAGCTTTGAGACGCTTAAAAAACTTGCAGAAAGCGAATAACTTTTGAAATGTACAACAAGTACTCGTATAAATATAAATAAATAAATAAATTGGTAACATGTTGCAAGTAAACTTGAGACAAGTGAAACTTTCTTTGTGCGACGCTATTCAATGGCCACAAACTAGACGAGGGAGACAAAGTCAGAGAGAAAGAGAGCGGGTGAGGAGGCAGCGCAAATGCAGATTTGTTGCTAGAAAAGTGTAAAGGGAAACAGTGGAAGAATGTAAAATGGTTTGTTCGGCGAATGCTACAAGAGTTTTTAGTTTGTCTGCATGTACTCGCATTTCTATTTGAGTGCACGGGGGCGTATGAGTGACAAGTGTGCCAATAAAAGCGCAATACAAGCGTTGGTGCTGCGCAAACATATACATATCGAAATATTTGTGTGTGTGTGTATGTATGTGTATGTGCAATAGGCTTGTTGGAAATCTAAATTGACTTGGAGCAGCATAGGAAATAGCAATAAAGCAAAGCAATACTGTTATTCAGCAGAAATATTCGCAAGCGTTTGCTTTATGGGTGATTTTTTGTTTTTGTATATACTAGTATCGGCTTCAGCTCATAGCGTTGGCAGAGAAAATGTGACTTGTTCTGCGCTTTGTTCAAATTGTTTTCTCTATTTTATTTGCATAGGAAAAAGTTGTATGAAAGTAAAAGCCGCCAGACAAGTGCTTTTATCGAGAATATAGCTCTCTACAGGTATTGCCTCATCAATAAAAAAATATATGGATTTTAGTTTAAGATCTATTAAAATAAAATAAAATAGTAAAATAAAATTTTAGTAGATAAACTCCCGCACATCCATCAACGAATAGATGCACTCAGATGGAGGAGATATCGCCCTCTATACCCCATTCTAAAGAATCTCGTCAGGTAGCTTAAGCGACGAGTATGATATACAAACACCCCAGCTTTGCCACAAAAACGCGCATATGGCTCACAACTCCGTTGTCCGTAGTGGACAACAAGACCTTCCCACTCTATCATATATAAATATATATATATGTATATATGTATATACATAAGCTATATGCTAAAGCTGACCGACGGAACAAGTTCTTCGAGGATTATTACCATGTCCATGCCGTTCAGTTTCTTGCTATTTTTACTGGAAATTATTATTTAATTATAAGAATGACTTCGAAAAGAAGAAACAGAAAAATATATTTGAAATTAAGACAAAATTATAACTTCAGCTAAATCTATTTTACTGAAAATTACTATTTAGTATAAAACAGAAAAAAATATTTGAAAGTGAAACAGAAAAATTTAATATATCGTCACCTAAAATGCAAAATAACGTAACAACATTTTCGGAAATTTCGGAATGAAACACATATAAAATGGAATATGAGTTGAACAAAATTTAAATATTGGTTAAAACTGTGTTATATCTGGTAACAGAACCTTAAAATTGGAATCATGGATGTAATTTGAAGTAATGGATCGTAATCAATAAACTACAAAATTTCGTATTTTTTGATCATACGTTATTTTGCAATTAAAAAAAAAAACTGATTGTGAATCACAGCAACAGAAACAGAAAAAAAAATTTTTCAGGAAAAAGTGTAAAATATATAAAGTCTATTTTTGATAATAATATAGGAACAGAAAGTTTGATTTAAAAAGGTTACAAAAACAGAACTTTATTCAATTAAAAATAATCCAAAATTATCTAAACAATTTGAAAACAGAAAAAATCTGAGAAAGGAAGAAACAGAAAATGTCAATATATTATATTTCTTGTATTTTTCCTCAAACTTTTTTTTGGTCGACTACCCAAATAATAAGAACAGGAATAGAAACAGAAAATCTATCAGGAATTTGAGAAAATGGATAAAATAATTTTATAATCTTAATAAAAAATAATAAAATTGTGCCGGTGAAAATGGCTTTTAAATAGTAAGGGGTTTCAAATAATTTTGGTGTGTTATTTTCAAAAACAGAATTCTCTTATAGGAAACTGATAACGGCCTTTTAAAAGATACCGCGGAAGTTACGAAAATTTAATGTTTTTTAGAAATGTGCTACGGTTTCCTTAACAGAACTTATTTGTTGTGCTAACAGAATTTCTGTTGCTAATTCTGTTTTTGTTATTAACTAAAACCTGAACAGTTTGAAAACAGCAAATTTTCTAGAGATTACAGTAAAATTCAATTAAATTATTATGTCCTATAATTTTTTTCGGACTTTTTTCTATTGAACAGTTCATTAAACCTGTATTAAACATCCTATCAGCTAAGCCCAGAATGCAATTAAGCAAAACATGAAAAATCAAATTATGCCCAACAATATTTTTTTTAAACACTACTTTATCCAGGCTGGTGGAAAATGTTAAACCTAACTGCACTTTGCGCAAAAGCTCAACTAAGAGTTCTTGTAGCCATTGAATAAACAAATCGCACAATGAGGCTTTACAGCGATAAACAAGGCTACAGTTTGAAAAAGTAGCAACTTGCGGAAAAGTTAGGTTACACGAGCCGCATTTGAGGTCCAAGTCCTGTCAATAAAGCTGCGTTGGTGTCGAAATTGAAAAGACGACGACCCGATGCAAGGTTATGCTCTGATAGACTACGGCAAAAGAAGTTGGAACTCTAACACTTCAAAGTTGACGGAAGTGAATAAACAAAAACTGGAAATTAAAAAGAAATGTATAAGCAGAAGAAAAACATGTAAGGGAGTGCTAAGTGCGAGTGGAGTCGAATATGCTGTTTGACGACGGTGCCACGTCCACTTTTCAAAAACTTAAAAAAATTGGAAATACGTTTAACGTTTCTATAGCTTCAGCGACTTCTTCTATGAAGTTGTAAAAATTTATGTTTTTAGATTAACGCCTCGTTATGGGCGTGGTCACAATCCGATTTCGATAGACGAGTAGACAGTTCCTCATTCTAATAAATCATACTCACTAAATTTTAGAAATTACAAACAACCGTTATGTCTACAAAGCTATTATACTCTCTGCCACGTGTTGTGGTTATATAACAGTTAGCTTTTACAAATACTTTACTTTCGTAGACAATATTTTTTATGTATTTCGCTTAAGTAGACATTTTTTTTTCAGTAGCAATTTTTTCTCTACTTTTCCCAACACTTTTGATGCCTTTTTCTTCACCCTTCCTCTTTGTGTGCGCAAAACTTTCTTGCAAGTGCATTATTTCCGGCTTTTATAAACTTTTCATTATTTATGCGGCGAGGCACAGGAAAAAACTCGCACCGAAGTTTGAGTAGGAAATAGCAGTGTGTGGCGGTGCATCGCTCATGGGAGCAGCAAAGATGCTAGTTTCTGTGTTTTTTTCTCATGCTCTTGCTTGTGCTCGGGGCATTTGTAGTTGCAACTTACAAGTAACTCGTATTACACTTACAAGTTGCAAGCGACCTGCTGTTGCTGGTGCTGCTACTGCAGCCAACAATGCCGCCAGTGCCGAGTGCATTATGGTGCATTTTGTGGCTGGTGTATGCCGTGGCAACAACAATAACAACTTTAGCGGTGGAAAAAAGCAAAAGCTTTTATTTATTGAGCAAAGTTTTGTGATTTCTTGCACCGCCGGCTGGCAGCGTGCGCTTGCAACATTGACATCATTGTCGTCAGCGTACTAGTTTTGCTGGTGTTCTTCGCCGTTCTTGTTCTTGTTCTGATCAGCGTCATCATTGCTTGCTGTTGTGTGTCTTCGATGCTTTTTGGCCTCTTACTTTGGCTTATAACAAATTTTCTCGTGTATTTTTACAAGTTTCAATGTGCAATGTGCAGCTCTGTGTTAAGTTGCCTCATAGCGTACATATACACACATGCACCCACATACATTCATAAAGCGCCTTGTGCTGTTATGTAAGCGGCTGAAAAGGTTTAGGGTAAACATACATGTGTGTGTGTGTGAGTTTTCTTTGCCTTTTTCATCGTTTATTGTGTGCCTTCTAAAGTTTCATTTGTTGACTTACAACATTTTTACTCAATGTTTGCATGTTCAGCGGAAATTGCTTGAAAATATAATAACGTTAATAAAATAAAACTGAAAACTCATTTAATCATGTTGCGCTCTTAAAATAGGCTTGTAAGCTGCGAAGGCATACAATAACACACGATCTGTCATTGGCGCGGGATTTATGGCACTTTCGAAGTGTGGCGACTCCCTTCCAAAGATTGTTGAAAATGGTTAAACGTTTGCCTTATATTCTCTTACCTTTCATTTGTTGCTGACAATATCCTTGCAAAATCAAAACATCTGTATAAACTGATGTTGAGCAATACCAAATGCTCCATCAAGATCGGGAATGACCACTCCGATACCAAACGCGGTTTCGGACTCACTATCGTGTGATTTCTTCAATCTACTGCTGCAGAAAGTAATTCGAGGTGCAGAACTTAATCGACCAGGTATAATATTTTATAAGAGTGTACAGCTACTGGCGTAAACCAATGAGACCGACAGTTTTGGTCCAGATGGTGTGCAGTCACGTGGTTTATGAGAAGTAAAGAATGTTAGGATACCTACGCTTAACACACATTCCAACAGACTTTGTGACCTCACTAACAATACCTCTTCCTGTGTCGTATCATCTGTTTAAAGCGTTGCCTTGTTAGTGCGATATAAGTACACAATAGAAGCTCCATTGATTCCCTGCGGTCATCTCGATCTGCAGGCATGTGTGACTGTGACCAATGTATATTCCAATCATGTTTCAACAGTACTCGTATCTATCAAGAGTGAACGAGAACTCTGAGTATTTTTAATCTACGCTTTTGTAAATGACCTTTTTTGCATCATAAAAAATCATTTTATCAAAATTTAACTTTCCTTGTCACGCTCTTGTCCAGAGTATTTTAAATATAATACACAGGTTCATCAATGTTAGTAACGTTATCGGTTGATAGCCATACACTACCCTTTGCAGTCTCGTCCACTATCTCATTGCTAACGATGCCTTTATGAGTTGGAACCCAGTAGAAATAAAGTCGTTTCTTCCTGGTGACACTACATACTTTTACCTTGCTTCTCTGCTGATACATTAAATGCTAGCTCCACGGCATTTCCAACAGTAAACTGAAATACACTACACATTTATGAGCCATCCATATAAAGGTTTACATCAACCGACTTTTTTGTGTCTTCCGTAAACCTTCTTTCCCAATTGCAAATGGGATCTTGTAACAGGTAATAAAGTAACAACATGACTAATGTGGACATTTCTTTATTGTCTATACAGGGTTTGACCGAAAAGTAATAGAACTGATTTTCTTCCGCCGCGACTGTACTTCGGAGCGTGCCCACACCGACTGGATTCGGTAGACGGTGTTCCTAGCTAATTAACGAGCGGCTGGTCAGTTATCTCTGAGCACCTGGAGAGTCAGAACAAATATCGCAGCCGATTGAAAGTTGCACCACGGCAACGCCTCGACTCATACAGCCTTTCTTTTGAACAGCTACTTAACCAAGGCCGGCATCCCAACACTTCCGTAGCCTCCCTACAGCCCAAATGCGGCCTCGCTTGACTTTTTTGTTTCCTTGCTTGAAAACGCAGATAAAAGGGTATCCAAGCAGCATGCACCTCGAATATTAAGGCTATGACGGAGAATGCCTTCTGTGACAGCAACGCTGAATAGACGTAGAGGGAGCCTATTTTGAAAGTTTTTACTTTCCGGACAATTTCTGTACTATTAATTTTAAACATTTAGTGAAGAGACAAAACTTCTCTAAACATTCTCCTAAAGGAATGTATATCGTCACCTGAAATGCAAATTAACGTAACAACGTTTTCAGAAATTTACAGTGGCATGAATGAAACACAGAATAAAATGGAACATGAGTGAAACAAAATATTAATATTGGTTAAAACTGGTTTATATATGACCGCAGAAACAGAAAATGTTGAACATATTTAATATTATGTATATAATTTGAAGTAGTGAAGCGTAACCAATAAGACACTCAATTTCGAATTTTTTGATGATACGTTATTTTGCATTTCAGGTGGCGATATAAAATTTTGTGGGTTACCCGAAACCAGTGACAACATAATAAGAAATTATCCCTCTAGCTATATTTATCGAAATCATTTGAAGCCGATTAGTGACTCTGTATCAATTGTTTGATTTATAGATCCATTCTACAACCAAAGTACATCTGCTCATCAATCCTTATTCCGAACAGTTCATATATAGAACTCTGCAGTAGCTCTACGTCCTACATACAGCAGGTATGTACCTAATAACAACAAATCTTCGAGAGTATTTTTGCAATTTTGTAGCAAAATTGTAGAAGAAATTCAGCCAAGGAACTAGTAATAATATATGTTTTACGGAATATAGTCGGCTTTTCTATATTTTTACTTAAAAAAATTGTTTATCGAAAGATGCTAAAAATCCTTTTTTTATCAAAAATTTCGTATTTTTGCTCTTCTAAGGAAAAAGACTCTCTACAATTTATTATGTTTGTTTTTTGTTGGCTACATAAAATGGTGCTAGCGTCAAATACTATTTAGAATCATTATTTTCTACTTTTTAATGATGAAATTAAATTATTGATGAAAAAGTAGTCCGAAGCTAAGTTTCATTTTCACCTACAATGCTGCATTTTGACAGTTCCCATCCTTCCAAGTCCAACTAAAAGAATATATTTCGCCTTTCAACTGCCATACAAGCCTTTAACAACATTATTTTTCCCTTTTTATTCTACAGATTCCTTTATATTCTGCCCAAAGCGCATCTCATTCGCAAATGTGTACAATGTAAATGAAAATTTTGCAATCTAAGAAAAAGTATATTAACAAGAAAAACTTTACTTTAATATATTGCGTCAATTACTTTTGGTTGGTTGACTTACTGACAAATATGTACGCATATTGATATCGAACAATTGCATTGCAACAAAGGTGACTTCCTTTTGAGCGTGATGTATAAAGAAGACAATCAGCTTCCGTCCACGCTTATCCAAAGCCAGCCAATTGCAGTGAAATATTGCGACGGGCAATTTAGAGCTTTCCATCTCAAGTGTCGATGCCTCATAGCAAGTCGGTAAGATTTGCGTTGCAACCATTAGATAATACCACATCGTAATGACCATATTAAGCGTATCGGCGAAAATGAAAATATTTACCATACAGACGCAATGTACAAGAGCAACACAAACGAATTGCATAAAAATGGTTGGAGAGCAAACGGAACGGACCATATCCACCACCCTGTGAAATGAAAAAGAAAAGAAGAAATTAATTATGATTTTTCTTAAACTCCTCAAAAATAATGTCAAGCTCGGAGCTTCCTAAACACTTGGCTGTCGAATACAGAGTTTGTGGAAAATGGAAATATATTATTAACTCACTGCAATATTTGCTGATGCGTCGCAATACAGTCGATCAGTTCTTTGTTATTCTCATCAACGCTCTTCTCAGGGTCCACGCCTATTCGACCAATACGTTCCCTTAGCAGTTGCATGTGTGCGCGTATTGTTCGCATATATAAAGTTGGGTACACATCATGCAAGTATTGCGCCGTCAGTAAGAAATACAAATACCACGTTTCGAATGCCACACATGAATAGAAATGCACCGTTGGATTGCTAATCCAGTCGAGAAAAGGATACCAGCCACCAAATGGTTGCTTATGTATTATTAACGCTGTTAGAATTGAAATGAGGCCATACAAGTAATAAATGAAACCCATGGCGGCATATAAGCGCGTGCAATCCGCAACACAGTTCGTTATTTGCTGACGCTCCTGTGGCGTTTTGTAGCGTTCATCCAAACTTTTCATTATCGGCTCAACACTTTGAAAGCGCTTAAAGTTGACTAAAACTGCTACTGACTTTGCTGCGGCGAATATAGCATTGATAAACGCTTGTAGGGCCGATAGGGACTCCGTTACGGTTGCGGTTTTCTGGAACCGCAAGAAGCCCACTATAGCTAGGAATGGCGTATAGGCGTACGCAATGCAAAAGAACACCATATGCAGTGTGGGTAAGAAGCCGTGTGGTTTTGCTTTTAGACCGATCAAACCATAAAAGGCAAGTAAGACTTTGAAGGGTTTATTTGTCTCACAATCGCTTTCGACACGTCCGTATATGAAATCGCTGAATCTCTGCATGTCGGCTATATTTCTGCAAACGCTGAAAGTAATGGACAATGAAGAAATTAAAAATGTTTTTTGGTTAAGGAATAATATAAAATACGACGTTGAGAAGGTGGACCGACAATAAGTTACATTGAATATTAGATTAAAAGACTTTTGTAACCATATGCTCCTAGTATTCTTAGTGTAAAATGAATTTCAGTTGGATCAGAAGAAGTTCAACCGACTAGCGCTCCTTCTACAGGCATTAAGAAAGTCATTTGAAAAAATTGCTTATTTTTTGTGGAAAAATTTTCGGCTTCAAATTGCAACCAGTAAATTCTGGTTTTTCGAAGAAATTTTTACTGCTAATAATCTCTAGTTCACTGTCTTGAAGAAGATCTTTTTTGTGGTATCACTCCACATTGTCTGTATTATTTCATTTCTGCATAACTTGAGCCCAACCCCTGCCTTATTCATTCTCAATCCCAAACAAAAATACTTTTTCAAAAAATTTAAAACAAATTTAGAAAAACACCCACGAGAAACAACATGTATATTAATGTATTAATTGTGGAAAAAACTAGACCTTTAAGATTTTAATCCAAAATTTTTATTCGGTATTGATAACTTTATTTGTTTAAGAAAACACGTCTTTTCCGTGAAACTGTAAGTACTTTCTGGTCTCAAACCTGATTCATTGATGCTTTATAAAACAAGCGAGTTTACTATGAGAAAGTTAGAACCCTACAGGAAATATAGAACATGTTCAAGGAAGGTGGTTTGTGGGAACATGAAAACATGAGATTATATAGTATTTATACATTTGCCATACGTATAAGTTTTGTTTAAAAGATCGATCGATAAATGCCAATTCATTATGATATCTAAACACTTTCAATTATTGATCGAAAAGACACTGAATAATCGACAATTCCTGTTATGACTATCGATAAGTTTCCACTTGAGTCTTGTAAAAACTCTTAGCGTTAGTGAGTGACAAAATTGTATACCATTTTATTGAGCAGCTTAGGGGATCTCATGCGTTTCACACTGTACTAGAGGGGTATCGCAGTCGCTTAGGTGCTAGTGGTTGACCACCGCCTGCCAGGCACCTGCAAAGTTCAAAGGTTCAGCGGTAGAGCGCAAGAGGGCAAACCCGTTCCGAATTCGATGCACAAGGAGCGTTCCAAAGTAAAGAGGACTTTTTGAATTTAGCGCCTCCTGGTAGCCGTCTATATGTCAAAAATCAACCGAAATCATCACTAAAATTTATGGAAATGAATTGAACATCTCCGAAACATCGATTTATCACATTTTGACCGAACATTTGGGCTTACGAAAGTAAGTCCGCACAAATTGACTGACGACCAAAAATTGCTCAGAATCCAACATTCGAAAGCGTCATTGTGACCGAATATTTAACAAAAAATCACATTTTAACCATTAACCACTCCCCGTATCACCTGATATGGCATCGTGCGACTTATTTCTTTTCGGAAAAATGCATTTGCCCTTGAAAGGAAAGCGTTATGCAGACATAGAGGTCATCCAAAGGCTTGCACCGGCGTACTGGCGGCCATACTGCCCAACGAGCTAAAATACTATTTTGAATACAAGTAAATTGATTTTGCCGAAAAAACTCTTTGTCTGCTTTTTTTAAAGTCCTGTTTATTTTGGAAAACACCTTGTATAATCGAAAATGCAGGTTTCGAGAAACTCCAATACTGAAAGCCTGCTTTCTGTATATCTGACTGTACAAGAGGTTTCTTTTTCATTGATTTAGGTACACAACGTAGACTCCGTTAATTAATTACTAGCATCTCGGAATTAAAACTCTCTAAATTATTTCTCAGCAGGTATGTTGAAGTTAGAAGTCTATAGCGTGGTGTGAGTTTAAGGAAACGGTATACAAGAGTGTTAGTGATGGTTGTAAAGTTCAAGGTTAGTATGCTTAATTGTAATACTGTAAAAGGGGTATATATATAGATTAATGTATGAATGTGAGAAACTTTTATAATCGGAAGAGTTCTTTGCCAATAAGTTTTGAAAATAATTTTCAAGTTTTTATGCGTAACAAAAAGCATAATTTATGTTCCTGAGAAGACTGACACTTATAAACTAAACGAACTTAATAATTCTCTCATAATAATTAATTATTTAATAATTTATTAGATTCTATGAATTTTAAAGACTACATATATATGAAATATTTAGAGGTTGAAATGCTTGGTAAACTTTGACTTTCAAAACTCTTAGACTTTAGACTCAATTGCTTATGGTCATTTTGTATACTTCAAAAATTAAAAAAAAAAAACTTTAATGGAAATGGGATGTGGTGCAGGTCGCCTCCAAGTTAGTGCGTCCTAGGGGACGCTCCTCCTGACTCTTGACGACTTTTGCTGTGAAATTGGATTTTGAGTAGGACTAGCTTTATGGGATTTTGGTAGAACCCTGGGCTCGTAGTTGCGGTATTCTCATATCTGAGTATGCTAAGGTGACACTCATCAGAAATGGTTGACAGGATAATGTCGCAACCGCCTCCGTCCTGTTAAAACCCTGGCAGGCCTCAGAGTACGTTCCCCTCCCGTGCCGTTAAGTTGGCGTGATAGGTGTAAATTATGACGACTCCTTCTTCGAGATGGTCGGTTCTGAACGTACAGCTACATAAGAGCGTGCGTCAACCCTCGCCTGGGCCTCATTGCTGAGCTAACCTTGGTACCATTAATGATGACTACCTTTCCGAGGGGGATAATAATAAGAAAATAAACTTTGACAGAAAGCTGATATAGGGAAGTGAAGGGATGTCGAAACCGATACTCAGATTTGTCTTGGGTAGAAGTGCTGCTCCTGGGGCGACGTAACAGTTGCTGGCGAAATGTAGCAGTACCGATACCACAGTAGAGCAAAATCGGACATCAGGCCACTCTACGAGTAATATGTTGAGAGAAGCCGGTGGAAACCCGACCGCAAGTGGCGTGGGTATCTAAGCAGCTTGCTAATACACTCGATTGGACCAAGAGAATGTTGAGCGAGAGAGAGTATATGAACAAAGTGGACCCTCTCCTGCCCCTGGTTGCTAGCTGAGCTTTCCTCAGTGAGATTGAGGAAATCCTCAGATACTGCAACCTCTCACTACCCACGAATTACTGGAGGGTAATAAGGCTGGAGAGAAACGAGGAACTATATCAGTAAGCCCTGATTCTGCTAAATGCGGAGCCCGTCGATCCTCTCAGCAAAATGAAGGGAGCCATAAGCTAAGGGGGCGAAAAAATTAGAATACAGACGGACCCAAAGCAGATGGCGCTCAGGCTTCAGATGCGGTGGATATGACAGGTAGAGACGGTAAAACGACCATGGAGGAGTTTTTTGGCGATAACGCTCCAAAAACACCAGTATTTATCGTTGGTATGCTGAATTCAATCCAGGCCCTAGATCACTTCAAGACAGATTTCGTGAAGGTCTTCCAAAATTATTTCCTGCACTTTCATTTTTTCTTTCAAGTTTTCAAAACTTAAAGACCTTTTTCTTTGCAGACTCGGCACAAATATTCTTAGAAGCTTATTTAAATTATGAGAGCTTTGCGAGTAATAAATTTAAAAAGAAACTTCTTAACAAAGAAATAAGTCCCGATTTAAAATATACACTATAATGAGTTTTTACTTTTTGCCAAACAAATCAACCCTGTCTATTTTTTTACTTGTATCTCTGATGTCTAAAAGCGCAGACTTAATTTCACTTTTGCATAAATGTCACGTGAAAAAAGATGATTAAAGGGCCAACTCACGCTTTTAGCTTTGTCATTATTATAATTTTTTCCATGCAACATAATTCAAAATAAAAATAACAACAAAGATGAGAGAAAAGACGTGCAGACCCGTTAAAATATCAAACGAGAGTAACAACAAACGCGGCAGACACATTTTTTTCCGCATTACTCTGCAAACGCAGGTCGCAGAGAGAGAGAGGGGTGTGTGCCATTTCATAATTGCATTAAGAAAATGATGGCGGTGAAAACCGGAAGTAAAGGAGCGTAAAAGAAAAGTGAAAATGAGAGAGGAGTGTAGCAAATGTCAAAGGCAGACAGATTATTGCCATATTGTGCGCATATTAATGTACTTGTATATAAAAGTGCATGTAAATATTTATAACGGTATGCCGACGTCTGACGGCTGGCGAAAAATTCAAACGCAAATGAAACTGAAACTCATTTACGGCATTAAACGGAAACAGGAAAATTAAGCTATGATTTATAATTTTTTCCGTTTTCAACTGATAATGTCCCTTTGCGCTTCCCACTCGCAGTTTCAGCGTTACGTACTCAGTTAAAAAATTCCTGCTCACTCAAGCGTTGGTGCACCACCCACTCACATCTTCGCTTTTTCTCTGTCTACAGCTTACTTTATGACAGCCACCCATCTTCTGCGCCTAAAAGGCTGCTAAATGCCAGCAATGCGGCACGTAGTGTTGCCCATTTAAAGTTGTCGGAGCACGCTGATGCCTCGGAGCCTCTACGAAGGGACAACGTACTCCGCACAATAAACAGTCCGTGGGTTATGCACATGCAATGCATAGCAATGCTTGTTTGTATGTATGCCGTTATGTTAGACGCGTTGGTGCATACTGACAGTTGGTCCTTAGGGTGCTGGCTGGCTGGTTCGCTACTGCAGACAGTTGCAATTGCTTATAAAAATGTCATGCGGTGGAGAAGCCCTTTTGCCTTTGTCCTGCAGCGTACAGGTGTGGCTGCCTCCGGCGACCAATTTTCAATGGCAAATGCGGCATTCAAATGACGTTAAATGCAATTAAAATTGTGCGCCTTCATAAGCAATGCAGCTGCGGTGCCGACAAATACTTACGTGCAACAACAACGCACATGGCGGGGGCATGCTATGGAGGTAAGGATTTCTCAGAGCGTAGTAGAAAGATAAAGGAAAATTGTGGAGAGCAAATACTAAATGGCTGGATACTGTGAGCGGGCGCATGGTATAAAGAAATACAATTGTGTTGAAGAAGCTTGGGTCTACATGTTGTTCAGACACCCTACTGGAGTGTTCGATGAAGAGAAATATAAGAAAAGCCAAGCGCTTCGTATAAATCATATGTTTACGAAAAATATTAGTCTGTAGTTCGTGACTACACCCTTACAAGAAGACCGATTAAGGTGAAGACGCAATAAATTCCTTTAGAGTATGCTCTAGCGAGACACTTCAAGCATATTTTATATATAGAAGGTCCTGTGGCGCTGATAAAGTTAAAATATTAAAATCTCTGTTCAGATTCATCTCTTTAAATCCACTTTCTACTCTAAGTTTTCACTCAAACCATTGGTCCAAACAAAAAAGCGTTCATTATACAATATATGAAAGCTGCCCTCAAAAACTTCTTTTATACTCAGTGCTTTCACTTAAGCCAGTAGTCGGTACAAAACAGCTTTGGTTTTGTGTGAAAGCTTTCCTCAAATACTGATTTTATACTCTAAGCTTTCACTTGAGCGATTAAGCTGCAAATAAAACTTTCGTTATGTGTGAAAGCTTCTCTCAAAAAGTGATTATATAATAGTAAAAAAGGAAAGGCACAATTTTACAGAAAATAATACTACCTCGGATTAAGCCGAAAAAATACTGTTCAACCAAATAACCACGCAGAAACTTCTGTACCGCAATTTAATATACAATGAAGTAAACAAAAAGAGATTCCAGCCAAACAATAACGCTACAGTAAAAATCGCATCTGCATGCAGTCACAGACATAAAAAAAGGTAAATAGAAAATAAAGAGCGCGTGATAAGTCTGACCGGCGACAGATGGAGGACGAAGCGAAAGGAATTATGAGTGGAAAGTGAGTGGCAAACGGCCATACCTTTGGCGCTAATATGCGGCCCCAACTCTAGTGTTTGTTGCAGTTACATTGCGCCAATGTGTTGTTGTTATTTGCTTATCATCTTCTTGCAACGTCAGCTGCTGGTGCCGTTATTTGTTTGTGACAACAATTCCACGGCAATTATAATGTGAATGAGCGCACCGGATGCGCCAACACCGCGGCACTGCGACAGTCAACAGCCCAGTTTGCACTCATTTGCCGTTTTACCAGGCGCAAGAGGGCTTGACAGTCTTCGGGGTGTAATAAAAAACAAAAGCAAAGTAAACTAAATAAAGAATGAAAAATTTTATATGAAAGGATTGTAGCGTTGGTTACTCTGTGGCTGCTTAAATTATTATATTTATGAAAATTTTTAAAGATTTTCATTTTAGATTTGTTTTGTTTTTGTTTGTATAAAATTTATGGAAATTTGTAAGAATTTAAATATTTATAAATTTTATGTGTTAAGAGATTAACTAATCATTGAGAGTGAAATAACCTTTGCGGAAAACATATCCGAAAGCGATTATTTGTGCCACTGCTCACTTCAAAATGCTAAAAAAAGGTTTAAGTTCCGCGAATAGTTCTATCTAAGAATAATAAGACGGCTAATATCAGCTTCCGTTAGGTTAAGTTAGGTTATACTGACTGGTGCTCGATATCTAATTTTGATGCTTCACCTAACCATTGAACTGGGAAATTGCTAGATATCTAAAGTGAGTTCTAGGTGAAGCCGACAAAAGTAGATGAGAAGATCTGCGCCTCTTTCAGGCCTACTCCCCTGCAAAGGTGTATTGTTTCGATGCTTTTGCACATAATCATCGCACTCCTGCATGTTCTGAAGGCATTCCAATGCACCTTGCCCGGTCTGTCAGCCCTTTCTCATTAACCATATTGTTTTTTATATATAGAAAAATGCCTTTTGGTCTGGAAACCAGTATATATGCAGTCTCCTTCCGTCAGCTACGACATCTAATTCCCTGAGCTTCTAGGAATGTTCTTTGACGCAATACGATGTGAGACTATTTCCCTAATATCCGCTTGGTTGTCGAAGTATACTACATATTGATCTTCGTTATGTTGCTTAGCTATCTCAGCTGTTTTTCTAACAGCAAATACTTCCTGCTAGAAAATACTGCAGTATTTCAGGTAAAGCGAAGAAGCTGTAGTCTATTTAATTCACCAACTCCCTACTTATCGCTAGGACCTTTTCCAACTGGTCTTTCCAACGGAGTGGAGGTCTACCTTTTTCTCTGCTTCACCCTGGGTCGAATACTTTCAGAGCTGCAGTGTTTTCATCCATTCGGACGACATGATCCTGCCAACGTACCTGCTTTCTCTAGACTCGATGAACTATGTCAATACGATTGTCGTCGTATATCTCATACTACTCATGGTTCCAACAACTGAGGTATTCACCGTTGCCAATACACAAAGGACCATAAATGCTGTCTCCAAGATAGACGAAATTATCTACGATTTCGAAGTTATGACTGTCAACAGTGACGTGGGAGCCTAGTCGCAAGTACGACGACTGTTTGTTTGATGACAGGAGATACTTCGTCTTGTCCTCGTTCACTACCAGACCCGTTTTCTTCGC
This sequence comes from Bactrocera dorsalis, assembly GCF_023373825.1. Lineage (NCBI taxonomy): Eukaryota > Metazoa > Arthropoda > Insecta > Diptera > Tephritidae > Bactrocera > Bactrocera dorsalis. Next base: position 80,747,783 of record NC_064305.1, on the reverse strand, counting down.
GTTTTTGCCAAACCTGGAGAAAACAGAACTAACCGCGCGGTTGTTATAGCCACTGATATCTATGTCATCAGCGTACGTCAGTAGTTGTTTATTCTTATGGAAGATAGTACCTTATCTATTCAGCTCTGCAGCTTGAAGGAGTAGATTGAAGTAATCTTACGATAAAGCGTCGCCTTGTTTGAAACCTCATTTGGTATCGAACGGTCCTTCCTGATCTCGAAAGAGTTTATGATAATGGTCACAGTCAGTTTACACAGCCGTCGTGCAATCAGTTTCCAATAATATAACTGGCGAAAAGTGTGATGGCAATGAGAACAATATTTAAAAGCAGTAGCAAATCCTCGGTCAGTTTATCTATATTAAATACAGTCTTTATTTTCTTAATTCCTGGAAGAAGGGAAAATTAAAAGATTTCACTATTTAAAGTATGTATGTTTAATGTTTCTTAAGTGTTCACAGAGTTAAGTCTGTATTTCGATACAAAAATTATAAAATAATATACATATAACATATTAATGATCCTTACTATATACGTATTCACAATTTTATATATATTATTGTTGGCTAAACAATGTAGAACATACTATTCTATAATTCTCTCCGCTCATAACTATGTATTTGCACCTAAATCTAAGCCATTTAATTGCTACAGAATAATACAATGCAACGCTAACTCGATTTATTGGAGTGAATATTTAATTTCACCTTTAAACGAAGCAATTTGATATTTAATATTTATTCACAAGAGTTTTCAGCATCTACACTCTCTCTATTTATAAACAAATATAGAGTATTTTCAATTTCTCGCAACCTCCTTTTAATTCATATTTGCAAAGTAAGCTTAAAAATGCAGTTAACAAATTTCCATTGCATAGTTGCAGGCGCAATGCCGAAAATTTAAGATTTTTTGAAGTTATTTATTGAAGATTTTATTCTATATTTTCAATGTATTCGTTTTCTCTGCTACTCATGCTTCGCATGCATAACTTTTATTCGAAATATGGAGATTATTGAAAATGCTGTGCTTGCTAAGATAAGCATACATTTAGGCTGAATGTACTATGTTTGCAATATTTTTAGGCGTAGCAAAACGGAAAGTTTATTAATTGCCAATAAATATGTAAAATGCTCACATTTGTAGAAATTCAGATGAAGATTATTGTTAAGCTATGTATGAGGGTGAGCATACTTTAATCCGGAGGGAAATGTTTATTTATTATTACATTATATTTATTTTAGTTCAAAGCTGTATATATACTGATTTTCTGCGTAGCCGAAGTGGTTGAAAATATTTCAATTAGGTGTGCTTTAGTTCTAAATTTTTGTCGGATCCCAAGCCAGGATATGAAGTAAAACTTGCGTATAAGTACTGAATTCCGATAGCCGCTGTTGACAGTCATATCTTGGAATCAGCATTAACACCAACAGCCTCGAAATCCAACGCAGAATATATCTTACCAACAGGTTCTACTTCGGACTGAGAAGGCAATAAGTCCAGTTTGCATTTATGGACGCAAATATCGAGTCTCGATGCTAAACGATGTACTTGTGGCAGTTGGAAGGGGACTTTGTTGCTTGAACCTCGCCCATTCCTTTTTAAAATTCTATCTAGTTTCACCATTTATAGCCTTTAGTTTAAGGTTTTTAGCAAAAATTTAGACTCTTGCTGATAAGATGATTTATTCCCAATATTTTTTAGAAAAAAATTGACCACATGAACCAGGATTGTATTTTTTTTTTGCATATTTTAAGAAACTTGACATGTGCCCCAATAATAATTTTCATGTTTGTGTTGCTTTGTAGATATCCAGCAACTCTACAAAGTAAATTCATATTTTTCAATTATTGTAGCATACTTCTAGGCAACTACAAAATCAAAAGGGCGCATGTGTCTCTCCACTACCAATAATAGATTTGCATAGAATTGCGACTGCAATGCAGTTGTCATTTACTGTTGATTCAATTTTGCCAATGTTCAAACAAAATAACAAACACAGAGACACAAGTAAATTCCTGTACACGCACACAATTACAATCACTCTAATATATTTACTCAAGTCCATATTATTGTATAAATATATTTGTAAGGTAAAGTGCGTAGCTTGTTGTCATGTTATCTGCAACCCTTTCTGTTAAACACACACTTAACTGTCAGTTGATCTGTCATTTCCACCCACAGCGTCCACGTGTATGTGTGTCTCCAATTGTTTTGCATGCATTCGACGCTTTCACACACTTGCTTGACATTGCTGTGCCAATGCGTTGTTCGATATGTCACTTGTGTCCGCCTGTCTATTGTTCGGCAATTTTCGACTCTCGAAATCAAAATGAATATTAGAGTCATTTGAACCTTGCATGGGATGCATGCAAATTTCATATGTGTATAAATGGGTATTTTGAAAATATATAGACTCTTCCCTCACCCGAAATCTCACTGGAGTGGAAAGCGTGAATCTGGGTTCGAAGTTCGAAGCTAAAAAATTTGTTTTGAAAACAGTTACCGAAGGGTTTGTAGTGAAGCAAGCAGCGACAGTGAAATGCAGCTGTCAGTTCATGCTGTGCCAGCGTCAGTTTTGTTATATCTGCCATAGCCTGCACCTAAATGCCTGCCTAACTCCATGCAGTAGTCAAACTGTCCACCTCTGCAGCACTGCTTCAGCAATTAACTGCTTTTCGGTGCCACCCACTTGTACGCCTAAGTAGGTGTGTCTGTCTCTTACTCCATCAATTGGCTAATTTCAATTCCAAAGTCTCGATTGTTACTTTGCCTAAGCTCGGGTGGGGTGTGGGTGCATTATGTAATCAATTGCGATACGTTTTAATGTATATACATTATTAACTTTATGTATGTGTGCTATTTAATGTATAAAGACATGTACCTAATATGCAAAGGGAGGATTGGGTGCAAAACAGCTGTTGTGGTCATTCGAATCTGGCACATGTGCCACTTACTACGCCGCTTTCTAAACAAAGCTATACAAATATATATTTATACTCGTATCTACTGACTACTGACTGCCGCCTCCATCAGATCGTTGTATCAATACACAATGTATTTGGAATTAGTTGTGGTTTGGTGCGGTGGAATCTAATAGTCTGGTCTTGCCTGTATACTCAATCTAAATAACAAATCAATATTCAAGTATACAGTAGATATATTATGGAAAGGAACTCTTTAAAGATATAAATCTTCGCTAAACCATTAACGTAACATTAGATTACGCGATAATAGCCGAGTTTACAGCGCACCAGTCGTTCTTCATTTTCACTATTTGACGCCAATTAGAATTTTCAAGTGAAGCCAAGTTCATTTCCACCTGGACTTTCCAGGTTACTGTGTCGAATACACTTAGAGCTGGAGTGTTTTCATTCATTCGGACGACATGGTCTAGCCATGATGATGAGTGTCTTGTATAATTTAGTCTTTTGTCGTCGTGAAAGGACTTCACTTCAAGTAAGTACAGTCCGATATTTTATGGAAAGTTAGTACCTTTAAAAGAACGAACATATGCTAAACCATAAACTTAACATTTGAGGAATTGGAATCTACTATAGGATTACTGTCACAACATTTAACGGTAATCTTTCATACTCTTCGACTTACTCGACTTTGGCTATTAATTAGTGAACGAAATCCACCACAAACTATGGCTGACCAAAGCAGAGAATGCAATTATTGGTTCCAGCGTCCTGAGTTTTACTGGTTCTTTTGTCTTACTAAAAGGGTCAAATTTAATGGGGAATGTTTATTCTCATTCAAAAGACATTGTTGGGCATTTATTTTTGAAGAGTATCTTTTTCAGATATTGGCCGCAGCTACGTCTCAGACGGTTCTATCTTCGATGACACGTCCGAATATTTCGACTAGTTACTGGCGAATGACAAAAGTCATGTTTTGATCTCAGGCCCGAATCGAAGCGGGATTGACCGCATAGACTTTAGACTTTACACATTCCCACCTACAAAAGTCTAACGGTGTGATATGATACGATCTTGGTGGCCAATCGATAGGCTCAAAACGTGAAATTATTTCCTCTCCAAAGTGTTTCGCAATAAATGCATTAATTGATGCGATGTGTGGATAGTGGCGCCGTCTTGTTGGAACCAAATGTCGGCGAGATGCCGAGCTTCAATTTCAAGCATCAAATAGTCCGTTATCATGGTGCGATAACGGTCGCCATTACCTCACCGGCGTCATTTTGGAAAAAATGTGGACCGATGATTCCACCGGTCTGCATGGAGTGCTAGCTCTTGAATGTCGTCAGGTTGCTCTTCGACCTAAATGAAGCAATTTTGCTTGTTTACTTAACCACTGAGCTAGAAATGGTCCTCATCACTGAACAAAATTTGGCTCGAAAACGTCAGATTTTCTTTGGAACTTTTTAAGAGCCCATTGGACGCAGAGATGTCGGTTGGGTAGGTCGAGCGGGTTTAGTTTTTGCGTAAGCTGTATTTAGCTGGGTCTCAAGATGGGTGATGGTGTTGCGATTAGTATATTGAATAGGCTGATTATGTCGACCATTAGTTGAGTGAAGCGCGCGAAACACTTTCTTTACAGAACGTGAGTTTTTGTAATAAAGTTGAACGATTTGTGAACTTTGTTCAGGCGTAAGTCTTTCCATGATGAAATGTCAAATAATACCGAACAAAAATAATATGACAGCTTGATGCGACTTACGCGCAACCTATCTGAAAAAGCCTATTCAACTGTCAGAGATCAGGTGATAGCTAGAGCTTCAGCAAATTTGGTTGGTTGAGGAATCGAAATGAACTTGTTTTGTAATACTTCTGTTGGAAGCCAAATAATTATGCCAATTTAATTTTGGTATTCTAGCGCGTACTAAATTCTATTTATTGACATTAAAGAAAACTAAAATTCAAAAAAGTTCTTAACTTAGTTTCACAAGCTCCTTTTCTTGCTTTAGTTTTAAAGCGATTTTCAAACAACCCAAATTGAGAAACTTGGGTTCACATTGAGAGATTCCAGGGAACTCGAATTCTACCCCACGAAATTTTCTAAAACATTTGAATTTATCCTTAATGAAGACATTTTGAATTCTACTGAAAAATCTATTGAAGTATTTGAAAACTGCTTCTGAATAGACACTTTGATTAGGTGATATAGCGAAACACAATTCCTGAAAGAAATGGAGGCAAACTGGACTCTACTACGGATTCAGCGCCAGTCATAGAGTCTCTAATTTAATCTTTCCAATTAAAACTAATTTTTATCGACATATTAAAAACAGTTCAAAATTGAAAGATTTACCATCTTTTCTACAATTTATGCCTTAGTTTACTAAAATATTTCAAGATTCGTTTCCTGTGCTCTTATGCGATGAAAATGATGTTTGGTTGTCATTAAAGGGTTTATTTAATTATTACCGTTAAATCCGTAGCACAACAAGCAATAGCCAAATAAACTCAGCATAGCAAGTGAGCCGCAAAAATCCCTGTTGTTGCGGTTTAGTGCAATTTAATTTAAGTGCATTTTCTTACTTGTCTCGTTAGAGCATGAAAAATGCAACAGCAGCTGCCTTTGTAGGCACTGGGCAATTTTTTTGCTGAAAAATGTCAGATAATCCACATACACATGTAAATATTGTTCAGCATGAAATATTTAAAAGCGGATGCACATTTATTATTTTGAGGAAAAGTGTTTATGAAGGGTGTGGCAAGAAGCGAAATCGATTCCATTTACGACGAAATTTGAAAGAAGGCCCATTAGTCATCACCTGAATTGGAAAAATGAGGTTGTTGATGAGAAATTATAGTCCATCCTTCCAAACGTCAACCACACCTACTAGCGGTATCTCCTTTTCACTGCGAACTAGACTCTGACGACTAAACAAAAAACGAGGACTAAACTGCTAAGCCCATGACAATCTAGACATGTGAAAAATTATGATTCATGAAGAAACAACCATTACAGTTTTTGACCGAGCTTTTCCTGCCATTTAAGTGATATTGATGTTATTCGACACGTACAAGGTGCTTTAAGTATGAAACATTATATCAAGGTTAGATTAGACTTATGAGAAGTATGCGTACCTTGTCAAAAAAATATCGAGCTATTTTTTATATTTTCTTTCGGATTAATATAGATGATATATGGATTGTATACATATATGTCTTTATAGCAAAGCTTGAGTACAGGTTCTCGTTCGAACACCCTTTATAAGGTACACATATGCTTTATACCAACACATATAAAGGATTATTGCATGAGAGACTTCAATCCACCTTCTTACATACCTTGTTCTCACCGCACAGTGTCCCAAAACACCCACTGCGTCTCCTCAAAAGATGGCTCCACTGCAGCTGCTTCCAAAAATATACTTTCGGCCGGTAAAATTTTTGTGTTGCAGTTCCATTTATATAACACAAGGCTCATGTGGGAATGCTTCTTCACATATACAAGTAAGCGATCACACATTCATATCTATATACATATATGTATATGTGTTGGTATAAAAGTGCATATGTTGTCAGGGGCCATGTTCGACGCCCACTCGTACATGACACATTGCTGACGTTTATTAACACATAAATTTTGATGAGGCAGGTGCATGTGATTGTCAGTGAGCAACATCATGTTGCATGCGTCTGCGGTCACTTGTTTAACAGGCCACCCGATTTCCCCCAAATTTCAGAGTCGCATAACGGCATGCCATTACTTCGGCGATTGTCATTGTGTTAAGTCAAATTGCAGTGCGTATAGCTGCATATATATACAGCCGAGTATAGTATATATATACACACAGCCACACATGTATTTACATGCGGAAAAGTGCAGTGGTTCCGGCCGCAAATTGTCATTTGTCGGAAATATAGTACCATATAGGACGAGTGCCTCTTCTACTAATTGTTATTAGTGTTGTTGCTGCAAATGAATTTGCACAATTTTAAAATTTAAATTGCATTTTACTGTAATCTTCAAATGGATTTGAATTTTATTTCCTTTTTCCATTTGCATTTCCTCTGTATTTTTCATTCGTTTTTCAGGCATTTTTGTGTACGAATTTCTACTATTGAATTACATGAGCACGTGCTTAAATTGTAGATGCGTTTGGAAATAGGTTTGGCTTTACATAGTTTCTTATGTTCTACCTTTCAGAGATTGACAATATTTAGAGTCTTGGTTCTTATCAGAAAAGTGCGCATATTTTTTTGAGTTATACTTGTATATACTACGGAAGTTCCGGTTGAATAGTTTTATTTCTCTATGAAATTTCTTGTCATAAGTTATCTTGGTGCGTGACCAGCTGTATGCAAAATCTTGGTTCGTTTGCCAGTAATGTCACGTTACACCAAAACTTTACTAAAAAGTCTTGTTGTTAGAGTTGTTGTGTTCAAACTTTCAATAGTAAAAGTCTACCAAAACTTGTTTCCACGAAATACTAGTTTAATATTGTGGCGCCCTAAAATCCAAGAAGAGATCTGGCCGAAAACCTGCCGGTATATGCGAAGTAGTGATGAAGCAATATGCATAAAATAACCTTACAAAATTGTTATCCTTTTCTTGTAGACAGTTTAAGTGCTGCTTTTTAGTGCTTAGCGTGTTTTTATTTCCATAATTTTAGATATTCTGAAGGCAGGACCTGAACTGAACTCAGTTCGAGTGCCACTTATGCTTACGCTGGCCTAAGCGATGGCAATTCTGAGTATGTCCAGACAAGACCTGAGTATACCTCAGTATAAACTCTGAGAGTTTGGTTATAGTATCTCCAACTATTCGTATTTATATTTTTACCTCAAACTTTTGAATACAAGTTTGTACAGAAATACTCGATTAATATTCTTACTGAGTTGTAGTACTTAGGTAGTGTCGAAGAAATTTCCATCTGGGCATATATTAAAAATACCGAAATCCGTTCGAAAACCTTGTAAAAATATATATTCCCCATATCTGTTGATATTAACATGGAGGTGATTATTTCACGGAGACCAAATTTCAATGTTTAGTGAAGGGTTTGGTATAATATATTTGATATCCCAACTTAAATTTCTATCTTAACTTGAAAGACTACCTGAATGACTAGTAGTTATTTGCGCAGCGAGCCTGTAGTTCTATAATTAGTCATAGAATCGCTGTTCTAAGCATCCTCATCCAAGTTCTCTCTCCTCCCTCTCATATTCTAAATGTCAACTGTTATTCAAACTTAAATCCTATATCCCTGCATTACTAATTTCCTACAGGGTTGCCCCTTCGCTGGCAATGCAAAACATGGCTATCTAAAAATACGTGTGCATGTGTTTATTTGTGAGAAACTGTACTTTATATTCACACATTGTTGCCAAACGCATTTTATGATAATCAAGTTAATTCTTATGCAAAAATTCTGAAATTTTGCTGCGAGTGCAGAAAAAGGCGGCAAAAGAAAGAGACGCTTCATATGCCGCAGCTATGTGCTTTGTTTTCTTCGCTTGTTTCTCGGTTGCATTTGCACTTGCATCATGTGCAACATAATCGTTGCATGTAAACGGCGTTTAAATGAGAGCATTTTCCAAAATGTGCACAATTTGCATTTAGTTGGTTGGAATAAAAGAAACAATTTCGTCTAAATTTTATTATACTGACACCTTACACTGGGAAAATTTGATTGAAAAAGACCTTAAATATAAAATTTGTAATTCTGAGAAGACGGTTTATTAAAAATATGAATATGAGAAAATTAAATTAAGTTAACATCTTTGAGCATATTCCTATAAGTTTCCTTCGGTACTTATCTTTCAGAAGTTCCGTCAGTCCTAAGATGTTTTATCGATAGATATAAGCTCCTCTATCGATTTCAAGGACTTTTTATATGCACTGAGAAATCTCTTTTGATATTCTGTACCGAAGAGGACTGAACTATTGTGCTCTCTCATGTATCACATATGATCCTCAGGGTCCAGTACTCTGAACAATTCTAGGAGCTTGCTGAGCGCAACTGAAGTGAGGTGTTCCCTGTCCAGTAGATGGAAACTAGGCCCTTGAGATTGCTTGTACAACTTGCTGGGCAATCTAGAAGCAGATTTTATGGAGTTTCCGGTTTCATGTCGCAAAACTGAAAAACAAGAGTCCATGTTGCACAACTTCTTTCTGAGCTGCAATGCCCTGTAAAGAGTGCGTCAAGGAGTCGAATTTGCCTGTGGGAGGTTGATCATATCTTTAAACCTTGCAATGTTGTAATCTTCCTGTAGAAGCTTGGCGTAACGTATTCCTGCTGCCTGCCGTTTGTGCCGTTCTCTCTCCACTCTTTCTTCTGTGAGGAGCAACTTCTTATTGATGTGGGTCGAGAACGGGCTAGTTTGTCGGGCAGCTCATTGCCGGCTACTCTTTTTTGCACCGAGACCCACGGTTGCAAACTGATAAACGTTTCAGACTTTCCATACACTTCTCCACTAATTGCGAATTGACTTCATAAGCTGAGACGCTTTTAGTGGCGCTTGACTATCGTTGAGTATGGCGATACGCTGGTTGCGATAGTTGCGCACTGAATTAAAGCAAATATTTCTGCTTGAAAGATGCTCGGAAAACGTCCAATTGGTATGGATAGTTTGGTATGTGGTTCCGCAATGCTGGGGAACGGTTAGCTATTCTGCGCATCCAAATTATATTTTGCAGTGTCTTAGTTAAAGATATTTTGAAGAATTCTACATATTAATTTTTCACAGTGTATTAAATGTGCTTACGAATAATCGTTTGCTCGTGTGAGCGCAACAGAGTGGCAAAATGGCTAACAAAGTTGCTAACGACGCTGTTGGCATGCATACGAACAAAAAGGGTAACATTATCACATATCCAATGCGTAATTGGAGCAAAGTGAGAAGATTCAGTTGCAGCGCCAAGCAAATAGAAATTTATATATACTACATGTACATATGTATATAAATGTAAAATACTATAGTAATGTATGTGAAATTCGCTGCTTAAATGAAATTGTGGCAATGAGTATTTGTGAGCGAGTAAATAATGCCAGTGTATTTTTATGGATAGGCGAGAGCACCTTGTAAGGAATACTGAGGAGCTACTTTAAAATTGTTGAGATATATATCATTCGAACCGAATCGCTTTGAATCAGCAATCTCTGTGTATAGCTAAAATTAGGTTCTCGTAACATACTCTTAGTTAAATCCTCATCTAGGCTGTACTTTATCTCATTATTTGCGAATAGAAATTTCGGATGGACTTTAAGAGATTTTATTACCTTGAATCTAAAAATAAATATATAAAACAGATTTATAAAAGTCATTTGCTCCTAAACCCGAACAGAAGAAAAACTTATGGACTGGATCCCGGAAACTCGAGCTCTTTGTCTGCGATAGATGGTGGTTTGACTCCAAGTATGCCTTGAGAGGGAGTCGATGGATGTGTTTAAGGCTTGGTGGCATTTGAAGTCGGGTCAGCGTATTATTTTATGTCGTCGACGTAGTTGAGGATGATTTCTACGAAAACACTCCAACAGAAACTGCTTGGAGAGGAGTCCATTATGCTCCTTAACTGGGAGTATGCGTGCCCCAGTGCGCAGATGTTCAATGGGAGACATCAAGAGACATCCCGTTGTAGTCCGGTTCACAGTGTCTTGATATGTCTGTAACTTTTTATAATTTTGGTACGGCGTGGTTAAGGACTGGCATGTCGATTGCTTTGTATGTTGCCAACAACGTTTCTTTGTCTCTTCCTCATGTGCTGACGGCTAGTGACTTGAGTACTCAGAGGAAGCTTAGCTCTGATCAGCTGTTATGATCAATTTCATGCTACCATACCTAAAAATACAGCATTAAGTAACCAATTCTTTCAGTATACTAAAGATCTGCATCACAGGTTTAATGAAATAAAGCGCAGTTTCACCAAAGTCAAGAGAAACCCTGTAGAGGATTTTCACCGACGCTTCCTATTCGAATATAAATATCGATACAAACTGATGGCGCTCTGGTCCCGTTGAGAAAACTTGATATATTTTGGGATGGCCTGTTTATACCTGAGTCACTTTTACTTGTTCTTATCCAGTGGGAGAACATTTGGGTAGGTAACGTAATTGGAGAGATGAATCTTACTAAGAGCCAATAGTTCGGCGAACCTCTTGCGTTATTCTTTGGGCTAGAATGAACTCGTAGCCGCACAATTTTGTTCGCTACCAGCGTTTGCCAAGCTTACAGGAAATCCATATATCTAACTGTAGACTGCAGTAGAAGAGCGGAGTACCAACTCATTGCTGATTAAATTATCGTAAGGCTTTGCAATTTCCAAAGATCCGGCAACAAGTCGGATAACAAAGTGATAACGGAGTGAACGCACACCTCTCTGCAGGAAGCTGCACATCGGAGCAGTACATTTACCGCTTCGCTGATGGCAGCCACCTGCATTTGAGTGACACTGCCGTGGTCTGTTAGCCTAAAGGTAGAGTTGACGGAGAAATCCCGAAAGAAGGCTCCTGTCGCACCTTTCTTCTAAGCCTCTATCCAACCGTGAAAAACAGATTCGCCCCGCTCACATATTTCTCCTACGTTAACAAATCATTTGCTCTAGATATTGTGTTTTTAAGAACGCAAAGAAGTTTTTGGTGCCGTTCTTTTCATTTCGGCTCTCTTGGAAGACTTGACGCCTGATCCGGAGTTTTCAAGGATTTATTGAGAGAACACTTCGGTGAGCAGAGAATTTCATGTCGACCGGTATAAAGGACGATTGGCCACCAAGAGATGTGATGTCTATGCGGACAATCCGCCTTCGCTTTGAAGCCTTAAATTTGAAGTTTCTGTGTTTTTTCCTTAAAAAAGTAGGGAACCTTGAAATGGATCACTCTTTATATAATTTTGTTTCCTTTAATGCTATAATAAATGCGCCTATGAAGGGTATTATTGCTTCATTACAGCCGCAGTTGTGCTCTCTCTTTAAGGACCTTACTTTTTCCTGCAGGGTGGCTATGCAAATGTTCCAACACATTTACCTATTTACATACATGCCTCAATTCCAAACCGTTATGTGGGCATGCATTCTAATATTACGAGCTCACCTGCGTTACCGCCACGGTTATTTGCTTATTTTTCCAATGTGTTGCCACATGCTGCATGCAGCAATTGAGCATAGCCAAAGCGTGCATTTGCATAGCGCACATTTGCAAGCGATTGCGGGCATATTTGCGGAAGCGTGTGTGCGTGCGTGCGCGCCGCCGAGTATGTGTACGCATGCGGTATGCGCAACTAGGGCAGCCCGGCCACACACGCACACACGGTGCGTTGGTGCCACGCATTGTGGTCATTCGCATTACGACGCCTGCAACACATTTCGTCGCGCTGTGCAGCGTGCGCTGCCTGCGGCTGACCGGCGACCGTATAAAGTTGCACGTAATCGTTGCGAAAATAAACGCCGCAAGCGAATTACAACGACGGCGACTATTATTACAGTAATCATAAACGATTTCCGCCATTGCAACCCAATTAAGTACGCCATTCAACACATTTCATTGCGTTTAAGCGTTTCGTTCGTTTTTTTCTGCACATTGTTTGTTGTTGTTTTATTTTGAGTAATTTTATTTTCACAACTTGGTTATTTATTCTATTTATTTGACGATTATTGACTATGTGGGTGCTGTACAGTACTTGCATGAGCTCTTGTGTGAGAGTATGTATGTACTTACTTTTAAATCTGTGTGTGTGTAAATTTTTTTATAAATGTGTGTGTTTGCAAACGTGTGGGCTGTGCATTTGAGCGTGTAACCTGTATGTGCGCAAAATAACACAATGAAACTCACACACATACCGCTGCATTTTTTACCTGCGTCGCTCCTTATCAATACAAACACACAGCCGGAAGCGCTCGTCTGCTCGCTCTGGCATTTGTTTGCAGGCAACTGCGCGTAAATTCCATTTTGTAATTTCATTTGCTGCAAATTTTCACTCGTTTCCTGTTTATACCTTCATTGTTGCCGATTTTTGTGTTGGCTTTCTTGTGAAATTTTGTTTCAGCTTTTTCTTGTTATTTTTCGTCGCCAGCAATCAGAGCAATTTTCATTCTGAGTTCTCAGCTGCTCATTCACAGTTCTACTTTTTTCAGTGAAGCTCAGTTGGAATTTTTCTGAGTTTAAATTTTCTTGAAATTCTCATTTTAGACTTTTTTTTAGCCAATAGTCACTTGATCCCGTCTTGGGGTTCTACAAGAGTATGCTCCGGTCTCAAATTTTCGAGCTTTACCCCGGCCAGATCATCAAGCCCTTCGTACTATTGCATTTCGGCCTCTCTCTTTGTTTGTCTGGAAATGTTCCGATTGAAAGGTTGCGAGGTAAGCAGTCTGTTTTCACTTTACTGCGACATGGCTCTCCTCATCGACAGGGTTCTTTTGTTTTTTCCGAAAAGCAATGGTTTCGTTTGGAGCTATACGTAAGAAGTTTGAAATGCCTTCCAATAGTTCCCTTATTCCGATTTGTTGATGGGAGCAGGAGTGTAAGTCGAATAGAAATATAAATTTACATCTTACAAAAAAAAAACTACAGATTGCGCTTTTTCAGATAACCAAGAAAGAACTAAAACCAATAGAATTTATAAGAAGTTAAGAAATTAAATGTTTCGGCTTAGAAATAATAGTATTTCTGGTTTTCATGACTGATCACTGACTGCTCATTACATTTATTTTTTGGTGCCTCTTCGACACACTATATCCACCGTTCTGATAGAGATCTAGGCTAATGTGCGCTGAGAAATTCTGAATTTGAAATTATCTGCGGCAAGGAGTGACTATAGAGTCTAAGTTATGTAATCATTTAAATGAGAAATTGCTTATAGGAAACTATGAAAAAGTTTTCCAACTGGCAACATATCTGCAAAACTTTCACACTCATATACGCCTACATACATATATTATATCTCCTTGCACTGCCTCACTTGAGCCGCTCATAAAAATAGGTGTGAAATTGCATTACGAACACACTCTTTGCGGCAATAGCGGAAGCAGCAGAAACTTTTCTCTTGCAGCTTGCGACGCTGCCACTTCAATGTCTCACCGCAACCAGGTGTCTTCGACTAAAGCAATCGGTGTTGCTCACCGCAGTTGTCGAACAATAAAAAGTAATTCTTTGCTGTCACTTTATTGCAACAAAATGTGACAATCTCAATTGTGGTTAATACAATTTTCACTCACATTATTGTGTGTTCTCTCTTTCTTTGCTTTCAACGCAGCTGTTGCGTTTAATTTTGAGGTTGCTGCTGAGGTTGTTCGCTGTGATTGTTGTTAATTTGTCATTTGACTTAATTGAGCGTGAAATGAAACATAAAGTGTGTTGGTTGCAACAACATACAAGTAAGGACAAGTAAGGTTCGGGCGCATCTGGATATTACCATAGATGTATGCATATGAATTCAACCAAACTCTCTTCAGTCAAATTTGTACATTAGTATAATTAACAGAGGTTTGTAGTTGCTTGAAGTTGGAGGAAGTTTCATTTACCAAGGCTTATCGTGTCCAAGTTATAGTGATTAAAATATACTCTCTTCTCAGTACTATACTATACTATACTTTTTAAAGGTCTATAAGAGTTAGGAGGGTTTGAACTGATAGACCCAAGATTTCGGATTGAGTACTTCTTGTATGCAGTCGATAAATGGAGATTTTGTCTTTTCATTAAAACCTACACTTTGCTTCACTAGCAAGGAATCTTGCAAATTTATTAGGCTTAGACATAGCAATTGAGTATTCCGAGTAAGTCGAGGGCGTTTGACGATTTAAATGAACTTAAAATGGATATCTTCGTTTCCTGCATTATCTGTTATCAAAGTCGCAAACCATATCATCTGATCAAATTTGACCCGGACTAATTCATTTAAACTGATCTTCACATGTTAATTGGTGTATGTTTGGCAGTAATTTGTATGCAACGCGACGCGAAAGATTTGGCTGGCGATTTTTACCATTGAAGAGAAAATTAAACAATGAGTTTGAGAGAAATTTCACGGCTATGAAATCGAAAAGTGAATGCGTTTCATAGGGTCAAACGAATACTTCTGCAAACCACCGGGTTTATGGCCAGAAAATTCGTGTAGTTTTTGCCTCGAGAATAAACCATCACATTTGAGCAAGATCGTGAGTGACTTTTTGGAGGCGATCATTAAGATTTGTATTCAAATATGTGAGAATATTCTTTATTTTTTCAGTCCGGCTCAAATTTGACCAGATGACATCTGATGCTAACATCTAATTTCCGTAAACAATTATTTTTTTACCTATTTATTGAACATAATCTTACCACTTTCTTTTATGATTAGTAATTTTACTCATTAAAGCGTCTGGAAATATTAAACGTTGTGTTTGTTTATATCATACATCTAAGATTTATTGTTTTCCAATGGCTGCATATCAATTTAATTTACTTATACTAAACTACTGTTAAACACTAAACATTAATTAATTGTATTCTTCATATGCATACAGCCATAAACATATATACCTATTTACTATATGTATGTATATAGATAATGAAATAATTGAAAGCTTCAATTAAGTAGACCTCATTTGTATACTGAGTTTAGGAGCATAGCTAAGCAAGCTACCGGCGGATCATGGACTCAAACCACTACTTACGTGTGGATGTGTGTGTTAGAGCTCTCATTATAATTTAAGTTAGTGATCGGTAACTAAAATTGAATATTTACTGTTGTTTTTGTTGTTCTTGTTATACAACTGTTTATTATGTTGTTGTTCTATTTTGTTGTTGTTGTTTAAGCATTTATTATGTTGTAGTTAGTGTTGTTTGTATTTGCATTACGACTATTTTGTGTATTTCCGGGGCTTTAAACCAAAGGAAGACGAGATAAAGCTGACTACGAGCTATAATTATATATATAGGTAGATATGTATATATGTAACTTACGCATATACTATTATGTGAATATATTTACAGGAACTGCAGCGCAACACAACAATAACAAAATTTGAAATCTCGTAAGAGAAGTCTTGAATAGAATGCATTGTAATAATAACTATTACAGAAAAGGCGCTAATACAGGGGTTTCTATTAAGGGTGATTTGATTTCTTTCAAAAAAAAAATACTAATTGTTACGTGAATTCAAATGCTTTTTACTTAATATGAACTAAAATTGATTTAATTAAGTTCTGATAAGTTGTGAATACAATATTATTCACATGATCCACGACTACTTTTGCAAGAATGAATTTGATTCACTCAACTTTCGAGTACTTTTTTCACTAAATCAAGTCGTTTGTCATGAACAGAACGTTCAATATTAACTTCTAAAGCTTGAGTAGCGTCTCGCTTGTTGCTAAAGATCAATGACTTCATATAACCCCATAAGCAGAAGTTAAATCAGAACTTCTTGGAGGCCACTCATTGCCGAAATTTCTTGAAATAATCGAATCTCCAAACTTTTCTCGCAATAATTCGGTTGTTGCACGTGCTGTGTGGCACGTAGCCCCGTCTTGTTGGAAGCCGAGGTTGTCGTGATCAACCTCTTCTGATTGCATCAATAAGAAGTTGGTTACCATCGATCTATACCGCACTCCTTTGAGATTATCGATGTCACCAGCTTCATTTCGAAAGAAGTACGGAGCGATGATTTCACGAGACCAAAAACCACACTAAACTGTGAATTTGGGTGAATGTAATGGACGTTTATGAATAATTTGTAGGTTTTCTTCGCACCTGAATCGACAGTTTTTTGTTTGTTTTTTTTTACCACAACACTCAGAAGAAAGTGAGCCTTATCGGAGAAGACGATTTTCTTAAAAAAAATTTTATCGCTTTCAAGTTATTCCAAGGCAAAATCAGCAAACTGACTACAGTGGCCCAAAGGCTTCAGTTCTAAAGTGAGACCAATTTTGTACTGATGCAAGCCTTTCTCAAAATCCGTCAGATTGTAGTTTGAGACAATTCCAAACTTGAGAACGTCATGGAATCGACAAATTGCAGTATTCAGCAACACTTGCCTGAACGACAGCAATACTTTTGTTACTTCGAATGGTTCTTTGTCTTATTGACATTCCAACATTATGTAAAGCAAATGTATGCTCGAAATTTTCAACAGTTCCTATTGGAAAACCCGGTACATATGCATATATGGACATACGTATGTGGTTATTGTAGGATGGGATAGTGACCAAGATGTCGTTTACATAGCGGCCAGCAATACTTATGTATATCACACAGCCATAAATATATTTATTTTCACATATATATGTAGTTTATATCTGCATGCACATGTATTCCGGTACTGGCAAATATAAAGCAATAATGATACAGGATGCTTACGGCAGGATGTGTGAATATTAAAGCATCCCCAACATATCCTTGCTATTGTTTTGTCGTACATTTACACTCTGCATTTATTTATGCCTCTGGAAATCTTAATAGTTGTATTCTAATGCGCACATGCATATATACATACATACACACACGCTTATGAGTGTATAAATTTTCAAAGGATTACTCGCATGTAAGCACAACTTTAAGCAACACACACACACACACTTATTTAAGGATGTGCTATTATCTAATGGCCGACAAATACTCAGGGTAAAGATATAATTACGAATATTTCTACGCTCAAAAGTACTTATATATGTGTGTGTGTGTCTCACGAGCATGCATTAGAGTGTTGTTGTCGCCTTTATTGGTTTCCTGCTGAATGACCACAAGTGTAATTCTCAGCATTATTAGTGCAACAGGAGGAACGCCAGCCGGTGTGGACATAAAACGAAAACAATAGCAAACATAGTGTGGCCATAATGAACAAAATACGGGAAATTTATGTGAGTGTGGACTAACAGATCTCTAAAAGAGATTTTAGTGAATTAGAAAGTGCAAAAAGTCGAAGTCTGAAGACCCGCCTCACTCATATTACTTTTATCTAAGTTTTGTACGACACTCACCTGGGTATTAGACCGAGCCAAAAGTTTTTGAGAGATGGCGTCATAAGGGAAAAATTAAACTTTTCCAGGTTTCGAAGTTAGTACGCGTATTGTAGGCTACTCCGGAAATTGACTTTAACAACTGTTTCGAGGATTGGAAAACGTTGGCACGAGTGATTGGGACCAAAGGAGATTACTTGGAGGTGGATGACAGAGATTTTGAAAAATCCAGTGAAACCTCGATCAATACTTCCTTATTAAGTACTCAAATGTAAACCATATGGGCAGGAGAATCTGGGTAAAAGGTTAAAACTAATGAACGTTTACAAATATGTATATACCCACATGCTATGTATATAAATGTTTATATATTTCAGAGTTCTTTGCTAGCTCAGCCTTTATGTATTTTACTTACAGCTAAAATTGTGACATTTTACTCGCTTCTTCTTTTTTATTTCACACACAATGCAAACTCATATGAAATCTACTAAAATCTCTCTATTCTTATACTCGTTTGTAAATACTTTCGTTGTATGAATTTATCTATTTACTTGCTGTTGCAGCATGTTTGTGCAACTTTGTGCATATACGGTATATTTCTTATATGATTTGTGTTTATTATTTATGACAATTTTCTATTTGCATCTTTGCAGTTTCTTTTGACAATTTAATTTAAATTTTAACAGTTTCTTTTGTTCAAGTTAGATGAGCGTGTATAACTTGAACCGTAAGCTTAAAAGAATGATCATAAATTATGCAGACATATTTACATATCATATGTATGTGCAGGTGTATGCGTACCCTGAATAAATGCAATCTAGTTTTGCTTGTCATCCTTGCAAATCCAGCTCTTGCAAAGCCTTATATTTAATTGCATAACTAACGAGATTTACTTAGTATTTAAGCGCATTTTAATACTTTTGTAAGCTGAGACATCTTGCTGTTTTAGTAGCCTTCTAAGAAATTGCAAAGGCTAAGTGAGGTTATGTTGATATGATCCAGGAGAGCAGGTTAAATTTTAGTGGCAAAATGACAAGTTAAGTCCCGTTTCAAATCCTCCACGCGCATCCCAAATGACTGATGTCAAAACCTTGCCAACCGTCTTTTTCGTCTTTCCACGCTTGAGAACCGGTTCATCAGGCTTTTTTTACGACTAGAAGGACTGTCGATTGGACTCCAGTGGGAAATGATGCAGCCATGTTTCTTTTGTCACACTTACTTCTCAGAATCATTTACTCGTTGTTTTTTTTTGGATTATGAACTTATTATGAACCCACTTTACATAGAGCTTTCGCCTCTTTAGTGCGTCATTATCGTCGGTGCTCATTTCGTATCTTTCCAGTTTAGAAAATCTCTTTTCAACGGTAGATTTCCCTGATGAAGAGCCCAAATTCAACAGTATTTTTTTCCAAAAAGCAATTCTTTATGCTCCATTTCTCTTGTAAACTAACAGAAGTTGCTTCACAAAAATGCCATATCTCATTAACTAATAGTTATAATCTAACTAATAGAAATCATACAGATGGTTGTCTATGTGTCAGCCACAGTAAAGCGTGGACGGGTTCTAACGTCTTCAACTTGTGAAAATATTAAGTGAAGGATATGGTGCTTGAAAATCATAAGGTCAATGATAGAGGGATGACAAGAGAATCGGACATCTCTCGCAAGTCCGTTCGAATGACTTTAGTGGATATTTTGGGTATTAAACGTGTTTCTGCTCGACTCGTCCCGATAAAGCTGAGTTTTTTTAAAAGGGTTCCGTAGGACTCTTTGGAAATGCTTGATCGGGCGAATTCCGATCCCACATTCATGAAGGGCATTATAACTGCCGATGAGACATATGATTATGAGTTTGATATGAAAAAAAGTCAACAACCATCGGGATGTAGAAAAAAACGAGGTGAGACCAAAAAACCCACACCGAAGGCCCCTCAAAAATCAAGGTAATGCTCATTGTTTTTTTAGGAGGGACAAACTGCAAATAAGGGGTTCTATTTGTCCATATTGAATTGTGGAAGAACCACGATTTTTACCGAAATTAAAACGAAAATCCCAATGGTTACCATCGACTTACGACCGTATTCACCAGATTTGGTTCCATGTAATTTTTTCTTGTTCTCCAAACTAAAATTGTCACTCCGTGGAGCCCATTTTCAGTCGATTAAAAAGATAAAAAAAAATTCGCTGAGGGCAATCCAAAAATATGCTTATTACAAATGTTTCAAGGATTGGAAAAATCGTTGACATAAGAGTATTTCATCTGGTGGGGATTAGAATAACAAAATAAATATTAATGAATAATTAAATACATAATTTGGGTTTTATTTACAATTTCCGGAAGGAAAGTTTTGCAATGTGAAACCTTCTGAGAATATACAGTCATCTGCCTAGACCCCTTTATCATTAAAAAAAAAAAATGAAGAATCTTTCAGAGAAGAGAAAGCTCCTGAGCATAAAAGTATCTAGGTTTGATAGAAGAAAGAAAAATAATTTTACTGAAGACCTAAAATATTTTCAAAAAATATCAGTGCAACGAAATATGAAAATATCTGCAGGAGCAAACCTGATTTATCCACTACCGATCGCCGGTTAAAAGGTACAAAAATATTCGAAAAAAATTTCATGGCAAATTGCATTAAATAATTTCCAATTTCATCCAACAGTTTAAACAATAATTTAATTAATCACATTCATATTATTTATTACAAACTTGAGTTTTGTTTACTTGTGGTTTGAAGCTATTACTTCATTGTCTATAAACTATACATTCTTAAAACGGTACACACATACTTGTACTTAAGTACTTGTTGACACTCTTTATATAAAATGGCTTTACACTTGTAATTTTAATTGAATGATTGTCCAGAGTTGCAAAAATATGCGAAACCTTTATCGAGCCCAAGGCCAATTGCAGCATTGAAACCACAAAATAGATTGCGAGCACTAGTCTTTGTTTATTATCTACATCATTCGCTTGACAGCTTTGGCCTTGAACGAAATTTTCTGTTGAAATTGCTGCTTCTACGAACCGCATGTCATTTGCCACACACTACTTGCCGCATGCCACACAACCATTCAAAAGCACTAAAGCGTGTCAACATTACTTGAATGTAAATATTTTGAGACAATTCGCTTTTACGATATTCAATTTAATTGACAATTCATTGTAATTATGTAATGAAACTTGAGTTCTGCAGAAGTGTGCGAAATTAATTCGAAAATAAAATGCAAATTCAAAGAATAATGCTATAACTGTGTACGTGGAAATACTTTTATGAAGTAAAAGTGAACTTCTCGGAATTATTTAATATACTAACGCATATGTATATGTTTGGGTGTAATTTTATACTAAAATGGATACAAAATTAATTTTTTTTATTTTTTCTTTAAACACAATCTAATTTTTTGACTATAAATTTTTGAAGTAAACATTTCATTCATCCTTTCAAAGAAAAAATACTTTAAACTGTGTTTAGTTTCTGTTTGTGTTTTTTAAATGCTCTCGCTCTCTATCTTTAAAGGTATCTATGAGTATCCTCCGTATAGTATTTGTTCATTCATAATTCCTATCTATTTCAAAGTTGTCTACTTTTTTTTTAAGAAACATCACAGAAACTTCCTAATTAATGGAAAATGTTTATTATCATTCAAAAGAACATTCTTTAGCATTTATTCTTTTGAGACTATTTCTCTCATATTTTGGCCGCGGCTACGTCTTAGATGGTCCATTCGTTGAGTCCTATTTTCGATGACTCGTTTCGCTTGGCAACTGAAGAAGGTTAGGTTAGGTTAGGTTAGATGGCTGATCAAGAGATCGCACATGGACCAATAGAAGTAGTCCTTTGTGAAGCCATTGAAAAACGAACTCCCATGTTCGGACTTAGAAATCGGCAAACCGTTTAGTCTCCAATACAAATTTGCAGAGGCGCTTAATTTCTATACCCGCCAGGTCGGCGGGTAGTCTGAAGCTATGTGCCCCCAAGTATCTAAGTCTTGACCTCCCAAAAGCAGGGCAGTCAAGAAGGAAGTGCTGGCTAGTTTCTACTGCATCTTCTTCCAAGCAGCTTCTGCATGCGGCGTCCGGTAAGATTCCCAGTCTTACAGCATGAATGCCAATAGGGCAGTGGCCCGTCAGGAGCCCCATCATTAATGAGAGTCTAGCCTTACTAAGGGCAAAGAGATCACTAGATCTTCTGCGATCTATCTTGGGCCAAAAGGCCTTTGCGACCGCGCAGGTACCAATGCTGGACCATCACTGACCGAACAGCCGCGAGGCCCAGCCATCCAGTAGTAGAGAACAGGAGGATGCAGGAGCACCTACCCGTTCCCATTCTACCGATAGCGATTCTAGGGTGCCTTTCCTAGCCAGCTCATCAGCCTTGCAGTTACCCACGATTCCGCTATGGCCCGGCACCCACACAAGTCTAATAATAAAAGCTCTCGCCGCCAGAGACAGTGACGCCAGACACTCTTCGACCAACCTAGAACGCACTGTGAATGCATTCAAGGCTAGTATCGCCGCTCGGCTATCAGAGTGAATGGTCACTTCCCTGAAGGTAGACACTCTTTTGAGCAGCATATCTGCTGCTACCTTGATGGCTGCAACCTCAGCCTGGAAAACGCTACAATAGTCGGGAAGTCTGAAGCTGGATTTTATGGAGAGCTCCCGACAGTAGACCCCTCCACCAACCTTCCCCCCAAGCTTCGACCCATCCGTAAAGAAGCTTACTGCCCCTCTCCTCCAGCGACTTCTTCCCTGCCAAACCTCCCTCGTCGGTATATGTGCAGAGAAGGAGCCACCGGAGTTCGATATGGCGACTCCTTGATCCAGATGATCCGGTATGCAGTCAAAGCTTGTGAGGATGTCCGAGTGCTCAGATGCACCCCCCTTTAGGAACCCTGACCCCCGGAGCCTAATAGCCACTTTTGCGGCCATACACCTTCCGGCAATATCTACCGGCGTTATGTTCAGAATTGCATTAAGTGCGATGGTTGGGGTGGACCTTAATGCACCGCACATGCTGATGAGCGCAGCTCGTTGAACACTTTCAAGTTTCTTAGCAAGTGTGGTCTTCTGCAAAGCCCTCCACCACATGAAGACTCCATAGAACATTATGGGCTTAACTATGGTGTCATAGAGCCAGAGTACCACCTTCGATGAGAGGCCCCACCGCTTGCCAATAGCTCCTCTACAGCAATATAAGGCAATCGATGCCTTTTTGGCTCTCTCCTCGATATTCGGCTTCCATGAAAGCTTCTTATCCAGGATGAGCCCTAAATATGTACTTCACTGTATCCGCCGGTTGCAAGCGGATACCTCCCAATAGCGGTAACGGTGCCTCCGGGATCTTGTACCTTCTGCTAAATAAAACCATTTCTGTTTTATTCGGGTTTGTGGCGAGTCCACTTCCGACTGCCCATTTTGTTACAACGCCGAGATATCCTTGCGTCAATTCATACACGATACTTAGAAACTTTCCTTTCACCATAAGTGCTACATCGTATGCATAGGCAATCACCTGACAGCCAAGATCCTCTAGCTTTTTGAGAAGGTCGTTAACGACCAGGATCCATAGAAGAGGAGAAAGAACCTCGCCCTGAGAGGTTCCCCTGCTCACATTTCGCCGCGCACGCGCGCTGCCCCATTCTGTTTCGACCATTCTGTCACACAGGAGACTGAAAATGAGGTGCTTGAGGTTCGATTCAACCCCAAGACCGTCTAGTGCAGCAACGACTGCCTCTGGCAGGACATTGTTGAAAGCTCCCTCAATGTCAAGGAAGGTCCCAACCGCGAAGTCCTTTCCCTTAATTGCTTCCTCAAGCCACGACACGATAGTGTGTAAGGCAGCCCTTCTTAGCTCGGACTTGTATATCGAAAGTCCTGTTTTATACAGGACCCAATCATCGGGTAGCCCACTCCTATGGGCCTTGTTGAATAAGCGTCTACAGGACGCCCTAATTTCCGAGAGGTCCAAAGTCCACCATTGAGGTTTACCTCTACCCTTCGGTGTTTTCAATGGACAGGAGCTCTTCAGTGCAGTGTTGCACGCCGAGCTGAAAGCCTCGACCCACCCATCCACCACATCGGCGGTGGCCAGAGCGCCTACCCCCGGTGCGCGTGGAAGAGTTTGCCGAAGCCTTCTGCGGTAGCCTTCCCAGTCCGTGTTTCGGGGATTTCTGAAAGATTTCGTAGAAGGACCTTCTCCGTCAAGACTAAACCCGATATATCTATGATCAGAAAAGGAGGGGTCATCGAGAACCCTCCAGTTCGAGATCAGCGGGGCAATCCTGTGTGAGGCTAGGGTGAGGTCGAGAACCTCCTCCTTGCCTGCGGTCACAAAAGTAGGAGAATTTCCCTTATTGCAGATGCAAAGATTTTCGCTAACAATAAAATCAAAAAGCGACTCACCTCTAGTGTTGGTATCCGAACTCCCCCAGATCAAATGTCGCGAGTTGGCGTTCGAGCCGATGATGACATCAGCACCATTCCGGGACGTTTCATCCAAGGTCCTCCTTAGTAATGCGGGAGGTGGCTCCACCTCATCGTCGTGAGGCATATACGCAGCGACTAGCCAGATATTCCCGGTTTTGCACTCTAGTTTTGCTGTAACTACGTCAGCGTTGCTGAAATTAGGTAAAAGAAATACCGTTAGTTCGTTTCTCTAGCATACAGGCTCTCTTTCTACCTGCATCCTTGGCCGCCAGCAGCTTGTGGCTCTTCGTCCTTAGTCCAGATATTCCGTTGCTAGTTAGCCACGGTTCCTGGATCAGGACCACATCGGCTTCGTCTTGCTCCAGACGTAGCAGTAAATTGGCGGAAGCCGCCTTTGCATGATGGAGGTTAATTTGGAGGAATCTTATCCTTCAGACTATCCTCCAGAAACGCTAGTTCAGCGCTCAGGTCTTGATCGACCCTCACCTCCTCAAACAACTGTTCGAGGCTGAAAACGGAGTCGCCGATCGACGATCCGCCTCCAGTACTCGCCACGTCCGAGAGGCTTGGGTCGTTTTCCGTGGTCGCTTGACCATCGCTAACGCCTTCTCCCTTCTCCCCCGCATCTGCAGCTTGAGCGCCATCTGTTTTGGCATCCGTCGGGAGTACCTTCAGTACCACCATTTCGAACCCATAGCTGATGGCTCCCTTGGTTCTGCTGAGAGGACCGATGGACTCCGCGTTAAGCATTATCAGCGCTTGCAGATATGGTTCCTCGGTTCTCTCCAGCCTTAACACCCTCCAGTCATGCGCGGGGAGTGTGGGGTTGCAGTACCTGAGGATTTCCTCTATCTCCTTCGCAGTGGACGGTTCGGCCGGCAACCAGACGCGAGCCCTAGGGCGAAGAGGAAGATCCTCTTTGTCCACGGCCTCCAGTCTGGCCCCCTTCCAAACCTCCCCCACCAGAGAGACTGCTTTCTTGTATAAGATGGCCGATCTTTCATCGGCGCATCTAGTCAGCTTGTGCAGCCCATGATGCCAACCGGCACTAACGCATTTTGGGGGTGGCCCAGGGTTTTCCTTCACCACCCTAAGGAAGACTGAAGAGATAGCCGCCGCTACTCTCTCCCACTCTTCATGGGAGATAGCCCCGTCCTCCCTACTGCGGTTGAGCACCCCAAGTATCCTTGCACCAGCACCTTTAGCAATCTCGCTGAAGGTTGGCCCCGCCCCCGTTCTCGGTTTTTTGCCAAGAGAGGTTTCTCCCTCGTGCGATCTTTGCCACTTAACCGCTGGTACCTGTCTGTTTGCTTCGAGTCGTAACCCATCGGTCTCGCTCTCGCTTAGCACCTTCTTGGCCCACCCCAGCGTGTTAGCATGCTGCTCAGATACCTGACCAGCATGCTCACCACCGTAGCGTTCCACTATCTTTGCCGCTAGTCGACGGTCCGACTTCAGCTTCCTAGCTAAAGCCCCCTGTGGACTCCTTCATAACTCTAGCAGAAGTTCCTCTGCTAGTACTGGCGATTCCGCCGTGTGTGAAGGCTCCACCCTTCCCTGCCTGTTTTGCCGGCGGGTTTGCGCCGGCTTCCCTCATCCTACCGCCTGATGCGGAGACTCCCAACAGGGTCGTAGTTCTGCTGCTACTTGGCGGCGATTTCGTCGTCCCGGGAGCAGCAGCCCCCCCTGGGACAGATCTGGGTGTCGATTTCGACGCCCCTTCACCTCCCTTCGTCACCTTTTCGTCCAAGTTTGTTTGTAATGTGTCCATGCTATAAGGGTCCCCACTCAGAGCCGCTATCCGACCCCCGGAGAGGTAGTCGCCTTTAATGGTGCCAAGTTTGTCTCAGTGATGAGGCCAAGGAGAGGGTTGACGTACGCCCTTATGAGGCAATACGTTCAGAGCCGACCAGCGTAAAGAAGGAGTCGTCTCAACTTTCACCTACCACGCCAACTTAATGACGACGGGGGGGGAACGTACTCTGAGGCCTGCCAAGGTTTTAACGGGACGGAGACAGTTTCGACATTAGCCCGACAGCCATTTCTGATGGGTGTCACCCCATCATACTCAGGTGCCAGAATGCCGTCACCACCAGCCCAGGGTTCTAACAGATCCAGATACGTTTCCTATTCTAAAAACCAGTACGATGCCAGAAAAAGTCGTCAAGGGAGTTGTAAGGCCGTGAAGGCCGCAGGCCATTTAGCGTTAACCAGGATACACCAGCGTGGAGGCGACCTGAACTACACCCCACTGAAGAACGTCTCGCTTCAATTTCAGACATCAAATAGTCAGTTATCATCGTGTCATAATGGTCGCCATTGACAGTTACGTACTCACCACAAAGGGTTGATTTTTTCTGGATACACAGCCTTTTGGGGGAAGCTGAATTTCGAAACAGTATACTTCCGCTTGAAAGACGCTACATTGGTTTGTTAGTCTGAAACTAAAGTTGATAGAGAGCACCCGATCAAAGATTTCATCTTTTATCTTCTGCTAAGTTCTATCTTAAGGTCGACTTTTGGTTCAATCAATTAATGATTTTCCTAGTTTTAAGCGACAAACTATACCTTGAACAGCCATAATTTAGCCATATTCGTCTGTATATTTGTCTGTCTTATATGCAAACTCCCTCAGTTTTGAGATAGTTGCAGATTTCTCGTAGGCTGCCCAACCGGCAATATCGGATCACTATGTGATATTGCTACCATACAATTCATGATGGTTCAAAACCCATGAATTCCCTTTATTGAAAATTTTTTATTTGACAAGAAATCTTATCGAAGTTTGGCATGAACTATTGTCGAAAGCAACGATAAAATCATATAGTTAAGATCAGAGCACTAGAGCAAACAGCTGCCATTCAAACTCAACCATAAAATTTAGTACTCTAAGTTTACGAACGTTTCTTTTATAGTGCAAATATGTACATCGGGGTATAAATTTGAAATTTTTTTGTCTATCTAAATCAATATTTATATGGATGTATTTGTGTCTCGAGAATTGTTTCAATTCAATCGCCTTGAGTACCAAACCGCTTAGCATTGCCATCAGGTAAAGCCATGAAGGGGTCTTTAATTATTCATAAGTGCTTTGCGGCATATACATATTTACCTACTCCACACTCAGCCATATGTACACACCTATGCATTTGTTTATGAAGGTGTATGTGCCAATGTGGCTAAACACAATCGTCTTGAGTGTGTCAAGTGTAAACCACTCATATACTTGCGGGGTTGCGTATGTTCTGCCATAAGTTCAAGTGTGTCGCAGAATGTGCGTAAATAGTTACGTGCCAAGTCAGAGGTCTTCGAGGCACTTGAACACGTCTTCGATGTTGCGCCGACTTCGGCAACAAATGCAGTTGTCATAATTATTGCATTGTGGTCGGATGTATGGAGGTGCGTTGTTGCCACACCAACTAAAAGCAAACACTTACAAGCACAACAAATGCATCTCTTACTTTCAAACACCGTTCCTTCTTACCCAGAGACAACGCTGGCGAGTGATTGCCACACCGTAGTTGTCTACAAATCTTACATTTATTACTGCGCAACAGCAGCTAATGCAACAACAACATTGGCAATAAATGTGGTAGTAATCATAACTGTCACAATAATATTTGACTGCAACAAAATCATCAACATTTTCGCAACCTCAAGTCGGCGCGCCTGGTGGCACGACTGTAATGCACATAACTGTATTTTAAATTGTTTGCTGTTTGCTTGTTGACGATTGTATGCAGTTATTGTCACATTAACTTGACAGTTGCAGTTGTTGCAATGGCAATATTATTAAGCACCTCAGTGTTTGTGGGGTGTGGATATACAAGTATATACAAAGATATACGTAAATATATATTAGGGTGGGCATTATTTCTCAAATTGTGTTTTTTTTGTTAGCAATCGCGCTCTGAAGTTTCAGTTTTTGCTCAAAAAATAAGGATTCAACCTAAACAGTGTCTTTACTGTCTAAATCTTAGATATTTCTTTACTTTCTGTGTCGCTCATACGTCATGGTGTACTATATGAATACAGTACATTTAAAGCATAATTTGAATTGCGTATAATTTCAAAAGAAGTGCTTTTATGAAAAAAAATCAAAGGCACTTTTTGTAGAGCGGAAATTTTGTATTAGAATGACATGATGTTGATTTTGTTTTGGGCGATAAAAAATTTATTGGATTAGTTCAAAAAATCTCATATTGAATACACATCGTCACCTAAAATGAAAATTAACTATATAACCAATTTATAACCAGTGTATAACCACTTTGTATGTAACCAAAACTCAAACAAAACTTTCAGCTCACGCTGTCAGATATAACCAACATACATAACCAATATATAACCAATATATAACCAGTATATAACCAGTATATAACCAGTACATAACCAGTACATAACCAGTATATAACCACTTTATAACCAAAACTCAAATTTGGTTTCAATTTGAGTCGTTTCTATTATATCGTTTTACCTTCGCCTGTAAATTTATGAAAATTGATGTTACGTTATGTGGCATTTTAGGTGTTGATAACTGGGAAAAGTAAAACGTTTACCATTTAAATTGATAACAAAGCGCTTTTTTACCTTGTAACATTTTTATTTGAACAAAAACTGACACTTCAGCTAGTTTTTGAAAAAGGAAAATTCAACTTAGACAATAACCCTAATATGTATAAATACATATTCCTGCTTTGATTTCATTCTTATTTCCCATTCTTTATTGCCATTCGATAATAAGTTTATTTCCGTGTTTAGATTCGTGCATAATATACAATATATATATTTGGCAAGTGCATCTACTAATTATGCCTTTTTGTTATATCTAAAACATTTATTGAAAAGATTTATTTAAAAAGATTGTCTTTATTTAAAAATATGATACAGTTGGATATCTAAATTAAAAAATATACACTTTATTATTGGATCATATTTTACATATAACGGGTGATTTTTTTGAGGTTAGGATTTTCATGCATTAGTATTTGACAGATCACGTGGGATTTCAGACATGGTGTCAAAGAGAAAGATGCTCAGTATGCTTTGACATTTCATCATGAATAGACTTACTAACGAGCAACGCTTGCAAATCATTGAATTTTATTACCAAAATCAGTGTTCGGTTTTTTTTTTTTTTCGGACAAATTTTGTTCAGCGATGAGGCTCATTTCTGGTTGAATGGCTACGTAAATAAGCAAAATTGCCGCATTTGGGGTGAAGAGCAACCAGAAGCCGTTCAAGAACTGCCCATGCATCCCGAAAAATGCACTGTTTGGTGTGGTTTGTACGCTGGTGGAATCATTGGACCGTATTTTTTCAAAGATGCTGTTGGACGCAACGTTACGGTGAATGGCGATCGCTATCGTTCGATGCTAACAAACTTTTTGTTGCCAAAAATGGAAGAACTGAACTTGGTTGACATGTGGTTTCAACAAGATGGCGCTACATGCCACACAGCTCGCGATTCTATGGCCATTTTGAGGGAAAACTTCGGACAACAATTCATCTCAAGAAATGGACCCGTAAGTTGGCCACCAAGATCATGCGATTTAACGCCTTTAGACTATTTTTTGTGGGGCTACGTCAAGTCTAAAGTCTACAGAAATAAGCCAGCAACTATTCCAGCTTTGGAAGACAACATTTCCGAAGAAATTCGGGCTATTCCGGCCGAAATGCTCGAAAAAGTTGCCCAAAATTGGACTTTCCGAATGGACCACCTAAAACGCAGCCGCAGTCAACATTTAAATGAAATTATCTTCAAAAAGTAAATGTCATGAACCAATCTAACGTTTCAAATAAAGAACCGATGAGATTTTGCAAATTTTATGCGTTTTTTTTTAAAAAAAAGTTATCAAGCTCTTAAAAAATCACCCTTTACTAGTGCAGTTTTTTCAAGCTTTGAATTTTTTTTTAAGAGAAAGATTCTCAATGGTATTATTGAAGGTTTTCTCCATATAAAGCTATAACACTTTCCTATCTTTATATCCCCTCATTTATGGATCGTATCCGAGAAGAAGAAGAACTTCGTTGGCTGTGTGGCAAAGAACGAATCAGGCCCATTTTTGTTACTCTGTTTTGATGAGAACTGTACTCCATATGAGGCTCTTCTGCAGCGACCCGATCAAATGGTAAATAGAAGAAGCAAGATCTATAAGGCTATAAGGCGGAAGAAACACAACTTCCCAGCCGGTTTTTTTCAAATAGTTTTTAAAATTTTGCAACTTGAGGCAAGGCCTAGTCATAATGGAATTTAACCTAAACAAGGTTGCCTTGTATCTAGTCAAAATCCCGGAAACTTTTGGCCATTTCTCACTTCAATTTGTGCTCATAGATTAGCACACGATTTTGATCCCATCAAATATACTTGTAGAACATTGCCTAGGCGTTATAGATATTTGGCCTTGCCGTTAATTTGGCTGATTGACCAGATTTTACATCTGATCCCTTACAATTAGAGTTGGACTTCTTACTGTAGCGTTCAAGAAGCATTTCTGATAGGCAAACTCGACAGACTTTAATTTATATGGCACCCAATTTCCCTGCAATTGAATATACATACTATATGGTAGCACAAAATATATTTCTCAATTCTCGAACTTCTTTGGGAACAACGTGGTTGTTTATCAATATATTTTATATTGTAATTTAGTTCAATTGCCACCAAATCTAATAGAGCTCAAACATTTTTAGTCTTATTTAAACTGTTTGTTTAAAAATAAGTTCTTGACATATCTAAATGTTTTCGAAAAACAGTTGGAAAATTGTTAAAATGGAATTCTGTGAAATAGTATGCCAATTATGTAGTTGCCAATCTGATGTAAACCTAGCATTACAGTGAAGTTACTAATTGATGAGTTACATTTTAACTCTTATTCATAGCTTTCTAACTAAACTCAATTAGCAACAGCTCATGTGCTTTATAAGAAAGTAATTGAATTACTCCATTAATAATCCAAAATCGATTCGAAATCCTACAGCAAGTTATGATCTCAGCAAAAATCTATGTCAGATTTGAGCAAATATAAAGAAATTTCAAATAAAATGAAAACCTGTAAATCAAAATAAATTACAACAACAAACAAAAATGAATGTAGATACAACAACAAGATTTGCCATCAAATGTTTTAATTATTTTAAGTGAATTCGATGCAATAAGGACAGTAGCAGCGACTGTGATGGCATGCAGCTAGGAAGTGCGAGCGGAGAGGGGGAGATTGAGAGCAGCAAAGAAACACATGCGAACACTTTGCACTCACATATGAATGAAGCCTTGCATCGAGAGCAATTAGTCAACTCATGCTGCACATTCAGCACAAGAATCCGCTTACAACATCGAAATCCTGGCAGTCGACAATCAATGCATGGCAAGCAATTACGGCACTTGAAGTAAAAACAATACGAAAAATATTTCAAAAATAAAATAAAAATACACCGAGTGATGTTTTTGTAATGCAGAAAGGCTGAAGAAGGCTCGAGAGTGTATGTTGGTGTCACAAATATATGTCTTGATAGGTGTAAGGTGTGCAACTACTATATATGTATATATATATATATCTGAGCATAGGTATTCTTTATCCTTGAACAATAGAAATGTTATTACTTTAGCCGACTAAGCGCCACTGCAACGATATTGTAGATCATAGCGCAATCCAATTGCAACAACAAACACATACACACTGTTAGCTTTACGTTATTGTTGCTTGTTGTTGTAGCTGGCATCACCGTAAATCCTCAATCGAAGAGAGCCTGGCATTGAACTGTAACTGTTTCTTAAACGAAATAAACACTAGAGAATACGTGCATACATATATACATACATACCTACATACATATATATATATATATAAATACACTACATATATTTATATGGAGAATATTGAGAAGCAGACTTACTAAAATCATGCATATCTGGAAACCTAAACGGGAGTGGGGAAATCATTGAAAAAAATTTCTCTGGGGTGCAGTTAAATTTCTTTGATTTCTCTTGATAATTTTTGTGGTTGTTGCTTCATCTATGTATAAACAATTGTGTATAAAGTGCAATGCAAAATTCTCGCCACATTTGTCCAGCTGTTATATTACAACATTTTACGCCAAACCGCTGGGATATATTGTCTACATCCAGAAGCTGTTACACGTTTAAATATTAGGGCCAGCAAAAATCTGATCTATCGAGTACATGAGGTAAAATAAATTTATATAGAGGGAAAAAAATGTCCCTACAAGGAGGGGAACATTTTTAGATTATTTTTGATTTTAACATGATCAATCTGTTTGGAGACAGCCAGGTAGTAGTATCTGGTACTACAGATAACCATATTTCGGGCTTCGTCGAAGTTGATAAGCCTCAACCCTTTTGGGGATGTTTCCTCGTGGATACTGAATTTACCGACTGTTGCGCCAAAGATACCTTCTTTGTCCACCCTGGCGTTAAAGTCGCCATGAACGATTCGGACATCGTGGCGGGGCAGCTCTTATAGGTGCGCTCCAAACGCACATAGAAGGCATCTTTAATCACATCGTCCTTCTCTTCCGTCGAGGCGTGGGCCCATGTCAGCGATATGTTGAAGAACTTCACTTTGATGCGTATTGAAGCTAGATATACATCAACCGGGGTGAATGCCAGGACTGAGCAACGAATATCACACTGAATTTGTACTCTTTTATATGGCCACTGTAGTAAATGGCACGAAGACCTACTCGCCTCAGTCTTTGTCTCGTTCATCGCATTTCTTGGAGGGCGGGGCTGTTAGCCTTCACTCTAACGAGAACATCAACCAGCTGGGTAGCGGTACTTTCCCGATTAAAGGAGCGGACATTCCAGGTGCATTCCCTCAAATCGTAATCCTTAATTCGCTTGCCATGATCGTCATCAAAAGGGAGGTCTCTCATCCGAGGCCTTCACTCTAACGAGGACATCAACCAGCTGGGTAGCGGTACCTTCCCGATTAAGGGACCGGACATTCCAGGTGCATTCCCTCAAATCGTAATCCTTAATTCGCTTGCCATGATCGTCATCAAAAGGGATGTCTCTCATCCGAGGCTGTTTAAACTTTTTCATTTGAAGGGCGTTTTTTACATTACGGGTCCTAAACCCATCGCACAACCCTGTTGAAGGGATGTTTCGCCTTCTCACCTTAGCTCGCCTTCAAGCGGATGTTCTTAGGCTACTCAGAGGGTACTTGGTCAAATATCGGAAGTCGAGATCTGATTGAGTTTTATGTATAATAATCGTTTATGGCCACTCCCAAGAGAATGACAATCAGGGAACTTTCCTCACTTGCGTGAGCTTTTACACATGACTCCATATATTTCCTTGTAAGTTTATTTTTTTCTTTATGTCTGTGTTAATTTTAGTCTTTGAACTCGATAGGACAATAAATGCTGCCATTTAATCTAAACTGAAAATGGGTAGTATTCTATATAACCATTGTTTGGATTAGATGAGCTTTGGTCTTTAGGAAAATTGAAGGTTTCGATAATATTAATCTTGATCCTTCAAGCAATGGAGCAAGTGTAAAGTAATTATTTAGATTAAATTTTCTACACATGCTAATAGAATATCACTTCCTTTCGTCGTTCTGATAGATACAGATCATATATCCTATGAATTTTTCACACATTCTTTCCTCACCAAATCACTTTTCATTCAAGCAAAAGTCAGTTATTTGCTACTTTCTCTTAAGATTTGTGCTTTCTAAATAAATAGCTAAATACTTCCTTTCTCTACTCGCAACTTTCTTTCTCACAATACAATTTATTTTCACTAAATTATGTATAGATTGCTATAAGAAGAAAAAACTCAGAAAAATTTGCCCTAACCTCCAAAATAGAAAGCAAACCCGAAAAGAAGCCATCACAAACTTTTCGTATGTAAACATGACTTTGCGGCCCTTTTAGAGTGCAACCAATAAAAGCACATAAAGCTGCACAAATTTGCACATGCCGCACTCCACGCTCTAAGTCCCCCTCACTGCTGCGAATTGTGTGTATCAAAGAGCAGGAAAGCGACGATGACATGAATTTTACAGCAACTGAGCTACAATTGAGCACAAGGCCGTGCACTCGCACGACGCTGTGAGCGCAGCCAGAGACATGCAAATATGACTGCACTTACGTGTGAGTGTGATTGTGTGTGTGCGTGAGTGCTGTGTAGACAGAGGAGTTAAAAGTTGCGGTCAAAATGGCCAAATGGGCACTGAATGTCAAATCGTGTTGTCTGTGCCCAGGTCAAAATTGTTAGAATAATCAATTTCAGTCATGTACCGTTAGTCTATATAGCTGCACTTAGCACTGCCTCTGCTCTCTGCTGAGTGATGACTGATGGCGGAGAAGGCGGGCGCATTTACATAGCGGCACTAACAATGAATGACACATTTAAAATTAGAAAAAGAAAAACAGAAACAACAACAAAAGTGCATTTTACCGTTAGTTGTCAAATTCGGTGATGTTTGTTGGGAATAGGTGATCTTTGGCTTAACATTGTTGTACACTAAATAAACATTGCCGACGCTCGGGTGCCTAAATGTATGCAATGAGTTACGCCAACACGTTTAACAGCCGATTGAGAAGACATTTCGTGCCACATGCAGCACTCTAGTATATATATACAACAAATGACAACGGTTGTAGCGCCAACAGTAAAAAGGGAATGACAGATGAAGTGGCCTGAGGTGCAGAGCTGTAACGCATTGGCAGCCAAAGTGAAGCTCAAGTCAAACATTCGGCCAACCAGACAAACAGAATTCGGTTGCATGCAACTTTTGGTGGCAAAGCGTGTTTTGAAAGTTAGCAATGTGTGTGGTTGTTGCTGGAGGAGAATGACAGAGTTTCTCTATTGCAGTGTTGGCTAGTTTTTGACAGCAGGCACACTGACACTCACACACACACATATGCATAGAAAAAGTATGGATAATCGTTGCAACTCCCTTTCTATTTGAGTTGAGTGGCGCATAGTGGTACTTTTATGCTTGTGGGTGTGCACACACATACTTACACATACCCATCAACCACTCTAGTGTCGTTGATACGCAACAAAGCCTTCGTGTTTGCGCAAGCTGGACATTTTCGATATTGAGAACACTGATTGAAAAGTTATTAAGTGCATGATTAGTATGTTGTTGCCACAACTGCCATTTTTAGCTCATTGTTGTTGTAGCTATAGTGAATAATGCTGTTTTTTGGCAGTTTGTGCAGTTTAGCCACTTGTTGTTGTTAACTTGTTTGGCCGAAATTGTTTTACTTTCCTCTGGGATAAGTAAAGTTTGTTTATTATGCAGCTCAGCTTACGTAGAGTTTTTGTTCAGTTTTAGTGGTTTATGGGCACCGTAATTGTAGTTCCGTCAAAATTGAAGGAGATAATGTCACTTCGGTCAGTAGAGACTGACATGAGAGGGACAGTGAAGATATTTGCTACAACATGTTGCAATAACAAATTTTCTGATACAAGTTTCTACCAGACATTAGTTTGAGATTTACATTTTTATACTCTCGCAACAAAGTTGCTAAGGAGAGTATTATAGTTTTGTTCACATAACGGTTGTTTGTAAGTCCTAAAACTAAAAGATCACCAAAAGTGATCAGGGTGACGAGTCGAGTTGAAATCCGGATGTCTGTCTGTCCGTCCGTCCGTGCAAGCTGTAACTTGAGTAAAAATTGAGATATCATGATGAAACTTGGTACACGTATTTCTTGGCTCCATAAGAAGGTTAAGTTCGAAGATGGGCAAAATCGGCCCAAACCTATAAAGTGTCATAACTAAGCCATAAAAAAAGATATTAAAGTGAAATTTGGCACAAAGGATCGCATTAGGGAGGGGCATATTTGGAAGTAATTTTTTTGGAAAAGTGGGCGTGGCCCCGTCCCCTACTAAGTTTTTTTGTACATATCTCGGAAACTACTACAGCTATGTCAACCAAACTATATAGGGTCGTTTCTTTCAAGTTTTTCCAGTTTAAAAATGGAAGAAATCGGATAATAACCACGCCTACCTCCCATACAAAGGTTATGTTGAAAATCACTAAAAGGGCATTGACCGACTATCAAAAAACGTCAGAAACACTAAATTTTACGGAAGAAATGGCAGAAGAAAGCTGCACCCAGGCTTTTTTTAAAAATTGAAAATGGGCGTGGCGTCGCCCACTTATGGACCAAAAACCATATCTCAGGAACTACTAGACCGATTTCAATGAAATTCGGTATATAATATTTTCTTAACACCCTGCACAACCACGCCATCTTCCAATATAACGCTATTTTGAATTCCATCTGATGCCTTCTCTGTATAATATATACATTAGGAACCAATGATGATAACGGAATAAAACTTTTCTCAAATACGGTATTTGAGCTGAGGTATCCTTTGCGGAAAAATTGTCGTGATCGGACTATAATTTTTCAAGGTCCCTGATATCGAACACGAAGAACTCAGTGGCTAACCTAACCTAACCTAATTTTTCACCGAAAATGTTGGTAAATCTCTCAGAATTTAATTCTAATTAATTTTACAGCAAAATAAAAAAAAATATGTAAATGACGGATAATGAAATCTCGATTATCACTTTATCATGCGAGAGTATAAAATGTTCGGTAACACCCGAAGTTAGCCCTTCCTTACTTGTTTATATTTGAAAAGATAGTCCAATTGTCTAATACAACTTCAATGCAGCTCAAGAGAAACTCTCACATATTAATACTACCTTCATATCGTTTTAGGGTGGCAAATCTCAGTTTGAGTTCCTCAGTAACTTTGCCATTTAATTTAAGACAAATAATCTATCATCCATTTTCTGCTCCATCATTACGGCCAAGCCCAGATCCCAAAGTCTTTGACTTTCTTGGGCGCCTAATTACAAAATATATTCTTGGTTACTAACACAGCCGGAGAAGATAATGCTTGCGGAGCTTATTAATTTTCGATAAGTTTTTCTTATTTAACCCTTAGAAGGGCATCATAGATCAGTAAACATATTGTGGGGTTCAATTACAATATCTTTTTCGAAAAGTTTCATATTTGTACCAAAGATTTCAGCCAGTTCAAGACTTAATTCCATATAAATTTATATAGACATTTCGGTAATCAAAGAAAACTGCCAACAAAACCTTGATTTTTGACTTGCTTTGACGTATTTTTTTGGCTTTGGTGTATCTTTGCCACGATATTCGACCGATTCATCATCTGTTTCCGGGTCATAAACATAAATCCAAGACTTATCAACAGTAATAATATGTTTCATGACATCCTGGTAGTCGGTAATTATTATTTCACAGACGATAACGCGATGCTGTTTTTCGTAATACTTTTATGATTTTGGAAGCAATCGTGTTTTCACTTTTCTTAGCCCCAAACGATCTTTCAAAATGGTTTTCACTGATCCTTCCGATATTCCAATGATGTCAGTAAGATCTCTGACAGTTAATCGTCGATTCTCAAGCACCAATTCTTTTATTTTATTGGCATGTTGATCATCAGTTGACGTTAAAGGCCGTGCTGAATGTAATTCCTCGTCAACGCGTTCTCAAACCTCTTTAAATAATTTGTATCCATAAAAAAACCTTGCTCACGAAAAACAATTATCACCGAAGGCTTTTTCCAACATTCTAACCTTTCGGCACAAGAAAGTTGAGTCCACATGCAAAATGTAATGGAAGTTCTATGTTGAATAATGTAATTCATAGTAAAAATCGCCGAATATCCCTTATGTACTTCAAAAAGACGAACGTATACTGAACGCTAATGGTTATTTTAATGTAAAATTTGGTGCAGAGGTCACTGGCAGTCATACCAACCTGGAAAAAATATTTCGTCGTACGGATGTCCGTTTGGAATTTAAATAAAAAAATTTTACTATTTTTTGCCCGTATTCCCCCTTGATATAATATTCTTTTTCCTAAGTGTGTACAGATGAGTTTTTATGGCTGCATTCGATCCAACCTCCCAAGAATTAGTGATTTTCCGACTTGATCATTGATAGAAAATGATTAGTATTCGGGTTTGAGCGTATTACCCATGATTTTCTATTGCAAATTTAAATCACCGAAGCTGATTGAAAAAATTTACGTTCTGTAGAGAGTAATCCTCAAGGCATAATTAGCATTACGGTGTTTAAGTATGGTTATATGTATATAGTAAATATAAGTATATAGCTTGAAGACTGTGCATTTATTATTCCCCACCAACATTTTCCAACAGTCAAATCAAACATTTTCAAGTTACTTAATGTCACTCATACGCACCGTTAGCCTAATGTGCATTAATTTGCATACAAACACACACATACACAGCCATAGACAAACTAAATTCTGCGCAAACGGAGCAAATCAAACCGAATGGGCATGGTGATTCCATTCCGCTTTAATATACGAATTTTCGGCAATTATAACGCCATCAACGATGCCATTTCCGCCAATGAGCCCCACCAACATTTCTAAATAGCATGCAAGCAAATTACCACAGCGCAGCCGCTCATAAATTAACATATTAAGGTAGCTTGCCGGCTGAGAGGCTGAAGCACTTCAATGGCAAGCAGCGGATGGCCGGCAACACAGGATGCCAACAATGCCAAGGCGCTCGGCGTACCAAAGGACGCGCCTCATGGTGGCGATGCTGGGGCAGTGAGCGCTGCAAAACCACAGCGGCAGCGGTGCAGGCAAGCAGAAAACCAAAGATATTCATGTGACCAGGGCCATTAAGCATGATGGATCTGCTGTAAAATTGAAATGGAAATCTACCACACACCCAAACATACACACATACATATTGAGAGTACACACGGCTGGCCCACAGGAGTAGCGCAGAGGACGCGCGCACACAAGAACTACAGCAACTAACCAACAACAACAATAAAGTGCAGCTAAGATGATAAGCACACGCTGTCCGGGTGTGCAACGCAGCCGAGGCGCTGGGTTTGCTAGCTGGCATTCACGCTTGAAATGGCAAAAACAAAAAGCCAACGAACCAACGCGCAACGAATGGGCGAACGAAAGGACGACCGAGCAGGCGAGTTGAAGGACCCTAGTAACTAAGATATGCAAGCATTTAGCTAAGGTCGTGGAAGATGGGTCACTGAGCGTGTGTATGCATATATGTCGTGTGCTTGTTTGGTTGTTTGCGTGTGTGTTAGCTGCTGACAAGCCAACTAGCAGTATTCTCTACATGCACACACGCACGCACACAATGCAATTAACTATGGCATATTAAGTTTTTGTCCATTTTGGTTCGCTGAAGTGTAGTCGTCTGCTAGCTACAGCGCATAACTGTAACTGTAACTGCTCAATCTCACATTTTTTGTGTATTTCTCGCATAAATTTGTGTCTCTCCTTGTAAGAGCATAAATTTCGGCGTTCACCTCCCTGCCGCTGCCGTGGCCGTCTACGCTTGACTGCAAGTCATTAATGCTGCACAATCAGCATTTCGGCGATAATTTATGTTGTCGCTGGCGAAGTTTACATTTCGCTTTTCTTTCTTTATTTTTTCTAAAATTTTGATATGCTCAAACATGGATACGAAAACTTAAAATTTCAACTCAGAGATTTTTTGACTTCGTTGTGATTT
Source organism: Bactrocera dorsalis (assembly GCF_023373825.1). NCBI lineage: Eukaryota > Metazoa > Arthropoda > Insecta > Diptera > Tephritidae > Bactrocera > Bactrocera dorsalis. The sequence continues at coordinate 80,707,954 of NC_064305.1, read as the reverse complement.
GGGTGTAATTAAGTCTCGTTGAAGCGATGTGCTCTTTTTTCCTGGTTCTTTTCACTGCTCAGATAATATTAAATAACTTGTTAATGGATTTGACTAAACTTACCGGCACAGGTATTTCTAGCTGCGCTTGTAATTTAAATTTTGGCGTAGTACTTAAAATGAAGGGTTCGTGGAAGCAAACCTTAAAATATATTTTTATCGTGATTGCACAACAACTTATACTGAAAACATAAGCAGACTGTAAACTACCGATAATACGGCCCAGAGGTTATCTGTTATATTTCTATGGGGCTTCTAAAGGGTGATCCATTTCCAGGTTCCCTAATTTTTTAAAGAAAAGACACAGAAACATAAAATTTAGTGGAGAATATTCATTATTATTCGAAAGAACATTCCTACACACTTATTTTTTGAAGATTATCTTTTCAAATGTTGGCAGCGGCTACGTTTTTCATGGTCCAACCGTTGAGTTAAATTTTTGACGACTCGTTTGATCATTTCGACTGATAACTGACGAATGACACGCGTGATCCTTCAAGGCTTAAAGCGAGGCGGGATGGTCAGCATAGACTTTATATAATCCTACAGAAAAAAGTATAACGGTGCGATATCACACAATTTTGGTGGCCAGTCGACCGTCCCAAAGCACAGTGGTTCCATTTGTATGGAGGATAGCGACAAAAATAGTTAGAATAAAAATACTGACCTGCATATTTCTGTTCATGCAAGTATGATATTCTGAAAAAATCGCAATTGTATAACGCCCACTTTTCATATTCTACATATATAATCCTAAGGTTAAAATACCTGAGCATGTGATAAATTTTGTTCCAATTCCTGGATTTATTATTAATAAATAGAAAGGAAAAGAGATGTGCCATTTAATTTTATAAAATTAAACAATTTATTTTTTACAGTTCAAATAAAAATTTTATTAATTTGGAAGAAAAATAAGGACGTTGTAAACCTCAATAAGAAATTCCTTTACGTAATTAGTCTTCCAACAATTCTATTGTAGATTTTAATAATGCGCTTTTCTTTTTGCATGGCAATTTTCGTTGACTTGTAATAAATGGATCTGAGCTCAACAATAACATATTAAGTAAATCCGTATTTGTTGCAATTCTAGAAGTTTTCCTCGTATGGTGAAGCCTATACCTCTTAATATTGTTGTTTTTGGCTTCCGCAGCTTCCTCTGATAGTTCTCCAATGGATATTATTGCACTTTCGATGACTTCGGAACCATGCACTAGGATCTTGTGGACTGAAGTTGGAAGATAGAACCAAGGGTACTTCTCTACAAGCCCTTTAGCAGTTTCAAGTGCGAATTGCTTAAATTTGTCCGCGTTTATTTTATATCCTGATGACATAGCTTGCAGTAATGCTGCACATCTTAGTATGAGCTCTTCGTCAACGCCCGTTATTTGAGAAGCCAAACCAGCATTATTAAAAAAGCGTCCAGCCGTGTTGCCATCGTTTGACGTCCCACTACCTCCTCTTTTTGGCATGTCCACTATTAAACCCATTTCTGATCTAAACTTATTTCTAACCTGAATTTTGTTTTCCATGAATTGAGTTTTATATTCTGCCGACCTAATTTGCCATTTTTTGATATCTAGTCTATACGATACATGAATGAAATATTCAAAAAATCCAGTATATGTAAAGGTGATAAACCAAACTCATAATGTTCTTTGTAGACGGCTTTTTGTAGACATTTATCTATATCGTTCATCTCTTTTTGTGTTCGACGTTTATTTTCTGTCCAGATCTTAAATATTCTGTGCACTTTAACATATCAATTTTCTTCGTGAAATAATTCCTCTCTTCAATGCAAACTTCTGTTGTCTCTTTTTTGAAACTAAATCGTATTGGTCTGCAGATCGAATGGACGACGGTCGAGGATTTTTCCATACAACTTTAGTATCTTGTAGTGTCGAAGATTTAGTAACTAATTCAAGGGGCACGTAGGATGTTACAAATAAACTATTGTCTTGTAGAGTATTGTTACTAACACGGTGTTTATATTCACTGTATCCGGAGCTACCATCGAATCCCCACTTGCCTATCAAAACAAGATTGCTTATATTTACATCGGTATGACGTTCAACACTTCAGTTTGGAGTTCTAATATACGTGAAGCTGTATGGTCAGCCTGTGATTCACTCACGCTAACCGATTCTGCATCTGGATAACTTTTTTTCTTTTCACTTAAAACCTTTTTATAGCTGGGCAAAACTTTGTACGAAAGTTTAGAGTTTATAAAATCACTGATTTTTAAGTACTGATGTTTTGTTAAGTTTGTATCAATTATTAGTGAAAGAACTTCGGTGACATTTACTTCCTGAAAAAGCGGATTTGATACCAAATGTAACGGGTGATTTTTTTGAGGTTAGGATTTTCATGCATTAGTATTTGACAGATCACGTGGGATTTCAGACATGGTGTCAAAGAGAAAGATGCTCAGTATGCTTTGACATTTCATCATGAATAGACTTACTAACGAGCAACGCTTGCAAATCATTGAATTTTATTACCAAAATCAGTGTTCGGTTCGAAATGTGTTTTATCGACAAATTTTGTTCAGCGATGAGGCTCATTTCTGGTTGAATGGCTACGTAAATAAGCAAAATTGCCGCATTTGGGGTGAAGAGCAACCAGAAGCCGTTCAAGAACTGCCCATGCATCCCGAAAAATGCACTGTTTGGTGTGGTTTGTACGCTGGTGGAATCATTGGACCGTATTTTTTCAAAGATGCTGTTGGACGCAACGTTACGGTGAATGGCGATCGCTATCGTTCGATGCTAACAAACTTTTTGTTGCCAAAAATGGAAGAACTGAACTTGGTTGACATGTGGTTTCAACAAGATGGCGCTACATGCCACACAGCTCGCGATTCTATGGCCATTTTGAGGGAAAACTTCGGACAACAATTCATCTCAAGAAATGGACCCGTAAGTTGGCCACCAAGATCATGCGATTTAACGCCTTTAGACTATTTTTTGTGGGGCTACGTCAAGTCTAAAGTCTACAGAAATAAGCCAGCAACTATTCCAGCTTTGGAAGACAACATTTCCGAAGAAATTCGGGCTATTCCGGCCGAAATGCTCGAAAAAGTTGCCCAAAATTGGACTTTCCGAATGGACCACCTAAGACGCAGCCGCGGTCAACATTTAAATGAAATTATCTTCAAAAAGTAAATGTCATGAACCAATCTAACGTTTCAAATAAAGAACCGATGAGATTTTGCAAATTTTATGCGTTTTTTTTAAAAAAAAGTTATCAAGCTCCCTTTACTTCACGTAAGGTATCCGCTACGGACTTATCAATTTCTGCCAATTTTGCTATTCTACGTTGCTTAGTGCGTTTGGAGCATGCAGAGAAATCAGCAGTTGGGCGACCACGTTTACTCGCTTTTGCTTTTTCTTTTACAGATGGCAAAGATAGAGTTTCGAGACTTAACTTACAACCTCTTTGTAAGAGAGCCAATCCGAGTAGTTTCTTAACACGTCTGACTTTACGCGATGGTTTTGTTTCCACATCACCCCAATGCGTCTGCATAAATATTTTACACATTTCAAAACCCGTTTTTCTGACTATATCTTCAAAAACTTCTTCAAAAACTTCCCGACCTTTCGTCGTATTTGATCCATTTTTGGAGCACCAAATTTCAAAAATATAGGAGCGAGAAAATATGCATTGATGAGACGTTCCTACGATAAGAAATTTAAAAAATAAAAATCTCAGAGAGAGAGAGTGAGACAACAACAACTAATTCTACATTTGTTTATTTACATTACTTGCAAAAACCAATGCTGTAACACGCACATTTGATGTACAAAATACACTTTGAAACTAAAAAGTTAGGTTAGTTTAATGAACTTTATTTAGAAACCTGCAAATCCCTGCACATGAACTTAATATTATTTTCAACTATATACTTGTATCAACATTTACACACTAATCCGGTCACTGCATTCGGTTGACAAAGTTACTAAATCTCCAAATACATTTAACAAAGAACAACAAAACTGAATCAAAAAGTCACTTCATTAAAATTTGTTATTCTAAAAACAACAGCACTATTTAAAAACTTGTTATTACTGAAAAATAATACTATTACCATCTACTTTAATTTCCATTTTTAGTATTTTTATTTAGACACTTTTTTAAATTAAACTTTTGCAGTTGAATGTACACGTTGCTTTCGCTTTTATTTTTGTCAACTATTTATTTCTGTGCAAGGCCGTACATATGTTGCTTTCACTCAAGAAGTTCCGTTAGAAATAATCAAAACAAACTCAAAATACATAAATTTGATGGCATATGCAACTATTTATTTAGCTACAAGCCCAATATATAAACATAGACTTTTTTATTTTTGTCGTATGGGAGGAACCACCGTGCAAAGGTGAGATTATCTGCTCACTGAAGTGTTCTTTCAATAAAATCCATTGATTGACGCGATGTGTGGGAAATGCCGGTATCTTTTTGAAACCAAATGTCGCCGCGAGCTTCAGTTTCAGGTATCAAATAGTCAGTTACGATAACGGTCGCCATTGACAGTTACCTGGATCATTTTTGAAGAAATATGGATCAACGATTACAAACCATCTCAAGCCGTTACCTTTCCTCAAATTTTGCTTGTTTAAATACCCATTAGCTCAAAAACATCGGATTATAGAGCGATTTCACTTACGAAGGTCGTGCGGCTTCAATTCTTGTACAAGCTATACTTTGTACCCTTTCAATTTAAGATCTCGACGTGAAAGTCGTTCCATACGTCAATCCGAGTTGCTACGAACAGCGCCGATTCGACTCTCCACGGTCTTCGCGGACACCCTCAGCTACGATTGCTATATTTTCCTCACTGCGCATCGGACGTGCTCTATTCGATCGAATATTATCCAATATACTTGTAGATCTCACTCATATCATGGGTCTCAAGATGGTGTTGCATCACATAGAACACTTATAAGGCCGAGGAAAACGGAACATACCCCAGAGAAAATAATCTATAGGCAATACTGACATGATGAACTGCCAAATTTCAATACTGAATACACAGACAAAATTTGACACAAATCCCTAAACAAACACGGCCGACACTAGCCGCCAAAATCACGACATCCCTATTGGTAGTACCTTCAGTTTCTTATTCCATTAGTCGCGATAAAATTCAAGTATGTGATTGCAAGTACGTTGAGTTTTGTATACAATCGAAGACACTTATTCATTCTGTTTTAGCCAAAAATGTTAACAATACAAGGATAAAGTGAAATAACGGGTTGCAAACCACTGAAAATTTCATTAGAGTCTGTAAAAAGCTTAGATGTTCTCCATTCCCTAAACAAGTAATTTTGACTATATAATCACTTTTAACATTATTTAACTTGTTTTAAGATACGTAAGTAGATACCAAAGTAGTGAACAGTTCTATTTACGAACCAAATCAGCATTTTTAGAGGCAGATTTCTGATCTGCGGTAATCTGATAGTCTTGAGGTGGATATATGAATATCGAAGCTTTAGTTGCTTGTGTCCACATATGTGGTGTTTCGTATATATTAGTCTTAGATGTTGAATATAGCATTGTTCTCGGGAGTGGTGAGTTGTACTACTTTTTCTCCAATAGAGTGGTGTGTTAAAGGGAGGCTTAGTTCATTTAAAAATCAATAATTCTTCCAGCGACTTTGTAGGTGTTATTGCACCACTTAACAACGGTAATGCTAATAATCTATGCTTTAGTTTTCAGTGAGCCAACATAATCGCTCGCAGACTTCATGGAAGTCCAGATTTAGATATGGAAGTTCCATAGCAAAAACCAGAGGCCCCTTGCTAGAGTGGGACCAAAATGAAAAAGAAACTTTGGCCAACATGAATCGATTTTAAATCATCAAGATTTTCAATTCTAAGTAAGGAGATCTCGAATTCTTTCTCACTGTGTTTAATCTTTTAATATTTATACATTCTTACTGCCGTCGTTATTGTTTTGTACATAGATTTTTAAATACGAAAGTTTTTAAAAGTGACTTATCTATATTTATACAAGCAACAAAAAGTTCCTCGCGCATTAACCTGACGATTTCATTTGATTTAACAGCGTGAATAAAGAAAATGCAAATTTAAGTATCTGAAAGAAAATCAAATATTATTATCAAATAAAAATACATTTAAACCACCATTAAACTTACATTTGTGAAAGTTTCCAAGGAGATAGGTACGATATTTCCAGCCAGCAAAGGTTCGACCCACTGCGTGATTTGCATGAAAACAATCAGAGAACGGCGAAATTTCATGTCTAGCCAAATCCAATGACAAGAAAACATAGAATTAGTTAATTTACGCATCTCCATTGAGGCCTCGTCCATAAGCCAACAAGATGGCGCCACTTCAATAATAACAGCAACGAAGAAAATCAGAAATTTCACCATTTGTGACGTAGTGTAATCGCCGCCAACAAAGGTAACTGCCGGTACGCTCAGACCCAAAGCGGTACTCACCAACTGAACGAAGACGGTGCCGGAAATAGAACCGCGTATGCATTTGTAATAACTGTAAGTTATACCTAGAACAATAGTACCAAGAACCAAACTACTAAACTCCCAACTACCTCATACATTCTCGATGTCCTTCTACACACGCCACCAGCTGCTGGTAATGATGCGCCTCAGTTTGCTCCCGACAGCCGCCCAACCGTTCGATGCGAGCATTTAAGATACGCAAATGCGCCACCAACAAAGCCAGATATGCGACGGTGTAGGTATCGCAACATATGGCATTCGTCAGTAACACACCCACCGCGAATATTTCGATGACACCTGCGAGAAAATATAGAAGTAGTGAGTGCTGCCAGTCGAAAGGCATCCAACCCTCGAAGGGTAGTCTGTGACGCATGATGCTAAGCAGTCCGTAGACTATCAGAGATGTCCAGAAGCCTATGAAAACCGCCAAAAAGCTCCAAACACAGTAGCGCATGATACGTCTCAGGTAAGCGATATCTTCCAGTCGTTGCTCAACTTGCCTATCCAGCGCGTGTAAATGTTGTGCCGCATTGGGTAAATCCGTTTGTATGTAATAGAACATTATGATCTGTTTGCCGGCAATGTAGAATAACGGCAGTACGACGCTGAGATTAGCGAGTTTATCGTCGACTCCGATTGGCATGACGAACGATATCAGATACAGCGATGGAAAGATAATTCCCGTAAAGAAGTTTATCAGGAAGGAAAGGGATAAGTAGAGCCAACGATAGCGCGTAGGTGGGTGCATGCCGAGGTAGCGCCAACAGCGCCAGATGTAACTGACTGCGTCGATGGAGCTAATTTTTGTGGCGGATGTGGCAAGTTTCTCTTCTTCTTCGTTGGGCGACATTTTTCTTTCTTTCATGTGTTTGATTTTTATTTCGAAGCGCTTATCCTAACTGCTTCTAATACCTCGTAGCAGTAAATAACTTGACTGCGGTCTTTTATATCGACTCAGCTCTTTTATGTTGTCTGTCAGACATAACTGAAAAGTTTTGTAAAAAAAAGAATAATCACAATGGTCAAGGTCGTACAAATCTTAATTAAGATATACAGTGGTCGAAAATAAACAAATTTCAGTTAAACATTACTAGGATAGTAGAAATCTGAATAGATCTTATCGTATTTCAAAATGTTTTGAGGTAAACTCCCGAGTTCCAACTATTTTCGTTAATAGTTTGTATCCTCTCAACGCCTTTTGCCCTAGGGCTCGAGTCTGGTTGCCAGCTGAACCTTCTTCTCCCAGTGAGATTGAGCCATTAGCTATGGTTTCGAACGGGGCATGACCGATGGAGATGGTCTAACGACCATGCATAACGACCCGAGTCTCACTGACATCGCTAGTACTGGGGGCGACTCCGCCTTCAGTCTCGAACAGCTGTTTAAGCAGGTGAGGGTCGAACACGACATGACCACTGTGCTGGCGCTCTTGGAGGAGAGTTTGAAGGATGAGATTCCTCCAGATTAACCTCCAACATGCAAAGACGGTCACCGCCAATTTACAGCTTCCTCTAAAAATAGACGAAACCGATGTCGTCCTGATCCAGGAAGCATGGCTGGCGAGTAATGGCATCTCTGGACTGAGGACGAAGAGTCAGAAGATGTTGGCGACCAAAAATTCAGGTAGACCAGAGCCACTTTGGTATTATTACAACTATTTTTTACTTTGGCGACATTTCTCATGACAAATTCTTACTAATCTGACCACTGTTTTTTCATTTTCTATTTATAATAATTTGGCTTTTAATTTACTGACGTCACAGACATATTAAATATTTAGTAGTGCAGCTTATAATTAAAGCAATACAATTAGTTACATATTTAAAAATTATTACTTCATTAATGACATCTTACGTAACGGTTAATTACTATATTATCCACCCTATACTTGAGGTATTGTTCTTATAATAAGCATATGCAAGAAATGTCACCTGCCACCCCTTTGCTTTGGTATATGAACGCTAGTTGTGTTGCTTACAGTAACTAAAAATATTCTTCTCTACCAAAGAATGGAATTAGAACGCGACTATTTTATTTGATTTGCGATTTTGTCGGTATAAAAATGCAAGGGATTGTACGTGATATTAATTTTGAATATGTTCATACAAATAAAAGTATTTTGGATAAAATAACGAATCTGTCCAGTTAACGAGTTGTCCGCTAAATAGATTAAGTACTCTGTGCCTAAAAAATAAGGGAACGTCGAAGGATTTGGCGAATTATTTTTTTTAGGTTGGTAGTACTGTCAGTCACATGTATGTCAAATTTCATGTCAAAATATTCACTAGTGTTTGAGATACGTGCCGTTTTGTGAGCTGCTAAAAATGAGTTTTTCGTTTTTTGCGATGCCGATATTTGTTGAGCAAAGAATTTGCATTAAATTTTGTTTACGGAATCAATTTTCTGCTGCGGATACGTTGAGGATGGTGCAGAAAGCCTTTGTTGATGAGGTTTTGTCTAAAAAAATTTTTACAAGTGGTATAGTGAGTTCCAAGCCGGCCGTGAACGTGTCGAAGACGAAGAGCGACCATCAACCTCAACCGACGAAGCTAACGTTCAACAAATCAAAGATTTGGTGTTGAAAAACCGTCGATTAACAATTAGAGACCTTGGTGATGATGTTGGCATATCTAAAGGCTCAGCCAATATCATTTTGAAGGATGTTTTGGGCCTCAAGCGCGTCAAATCTAGACTGGTACCGAAAACATGGAATTTTTTGGAAAAAAGTGTCGCGTTGAAGTGTGTGAAACGATGCTTTCCGACTACCAGGGTGTCATGAAATGCATTACAACTGGCGATGAGACTTGGCTCTATGCTTACGATCCCGAAACAACCGATCAATCGAGCGAATATCGTGCCAAAACCGAGCCGAGACCAAAAAAATCGCGCTAAAGTCGCTCAAAAATTAAGACGATGTTGACTGTTTTCTTCGATTATCGAATGGATGAAGAATAGTTAACTTATGTGTACTTATTGCATGGCTTTTCTCGACCATTTTTTTTCAAAAAAAGTCGAGCACAAAGACGTTGATATGAATTTTTAAATTTTAATTAAGTATGATACTGCCAAGCGATGAATTTTTTATACCAACTCTTTGCATAACGAACAAAAATTTATACTTTCATAGCCACATTTTTTGTCAAAAATAGTCAGCAAGAATGGACAACACTTGTGACTTGTGGGGACAATTTTTATACATTTTTATACATACGAACTACATATGCCCTTCCCACTGCTGAATAATTTATGCATATTACATCTCAAATTTAAAATTATTTTTTTCTCACGCAAACACGTGTAAATTAGGCCAACCGTTTTACTAGGACACCCAAAATGTGTTAATTAACCAATCGTCCTTTGACTTAAATAGTGCAAGAGTTGAGTTTCAATAGCTCAGATAGAGTTTTTTAAGGGAAGAAGCCATTACTCGTAGTAGACACTTGTCGGAGAGTGATATAACCAAAATGACAAACAAACACAAACCGTTACACGCGACAACTACGCTGGACACCACCGAAGCCTTTAAATACATTTGGTCGTGCTGGCGCTTATTTGGAATGCATCGCGATTTATATGAACGCCGACTCAACTGGGTTTATCTCATTCTACTCAATTTGTATTGCGGCGTTATTTATCCGATGCTTTATATTGGCTCGTTCTTCACACCTATGGATTTGAGTCAGAAACTAGCCAATATCAGTGTTGCCGTGCCGATAATCTACACTTTCGGCAAGCATGTCGTTATAGTTTATTACATACGCGAAGATCTGCCGAAAGCTTTAGCACAATTGAAAGCGTTAGATAGACTCGCCGAGTCACGTCCGGAGGATCGTGCTTATATGCAGAAGATGGTGAAGAATTGTCACTTGGTATTTTTCGTAAGTTTTGTTAGCTTCTGGTTTGCCTTACTCTCCTATGGTGTACTGGAAATTTTTCGCCATAAATTACCCTTCGAAGGTTGGGTACCGTTTGATTGGACGCGTTCGGAGGCCGCTTATGTGGGCGCTTGTGCTATACAATTGATCGGCTTGGGCATAGAAACGACGACTGCTATTTGTTGTGACACCTATGCGGTTACGTATTTAATTTTGTTGGTGGCACACTTGCGTGTCTTGAATGGACGCATTGAACGTGTGGGCAGCGCTGGTGCGACGAGTGATGCGGAGAGCTATCGTGAGCTGGTCGCTTGTGTGGAGTATCATAAAGAGTGCATGAGGTGGTTGAAGAGTTATTACTTTGTTCCGAATATATGCATATAATGTGTTTCATCTGTCTGTCTTGCAGCTACTACAACAGTTTACGCCCAACGCTCTCTGGCATTTACTTTATACAGTTCCTCAGCACAGGCTTGGGTCTAAGCATGCCGGCGATTGCGTTTGTCGGTGGAAATTTCAGCTTTTCTCATGTAATAAAGTTCCTAATTATTTTTGGTGCCATAATTATCGAAGTGGCGCCGTGTTGTTGGTTCATGGACGAGGTTTTGGTTGAAATGCGCAGATTGACCAATGCCATGTTCTCGTGTCGTTGGTACGATCAGAATTTGAAATTCCGCAAAGCTCTGATTATCTTCATGCAACGCTCGCAAATAGCTCAGCCGATATTAGCGGGCAATTTAATCCCTGTCTCTTTGGAGACCTTCACAAATGTGAGTTGCTAGATTTTCTAGATTTTGATGTTCATATTCTAATTGTGCTAACTTTTATTGCAGATAATTAAGTTCGCCTTTTCATTGTTCACATTGCTAAATCAATTGAATTCTTAATTTTATAGAAAATTAATTTTATTGTATTAATACTTCATCAAATAATAGTAAATTGCATAGAATGTATGAACATTTAAAAATATATTGGGTGAAACTGTTCAAAAATTTCACAAATAAAAAATATTCCTTACAATTTAATCGAGGAAGGAAGGATCAACAACAACAAGTGCAGCCAGGTTCTTTCGCATCTTGTCTTTCCAACGGAGTGGAGGTCTTTCTTTTCTCAAGGCGGGTACTGTGTCGAATACTCTCAGAGCTGGAGTGTTTTCATCCATTCGGACGCCATGACCTAACTCAAAGCGCTCTTTTAAGACGTCTTTGGTCCTATTGGCCTTCTTTTCCGTGGGAATTGTGGCCAGACCTTTTCTCTTACGAGGACATTAACCAGCTGGGCAGCAGCACCTTTCCATTAAGGGACCGGATATTTCAGATGAATGCCCATAAATCGTAGTCCTTAACACTTTTGCAGTGGTCTTTGTAAGATTGGATCTCTCATCCGAGGCTGTTTTGATCTTTTCATTGGAAGAGTATTTTACGTGGCGGGTCCCACCTTAACGGATGTTTCTTGGCTACCCAGAGGATACTTGATCTAAGACTGAAAGTCGTGAGCTGTTTGAGCCATATGTAATAGAATCGTTTCTGGCCACTCCCAAGTGAATGGCAAAAAGAGAACTTTCCTCAATTGCGTGAACAAGGTTTCATCCTTCTGGGATATATGAGAGGGTACAAAGTTGGGCACGCTGAAATTTTTTCTCCTCTAACTGCATCCCTGAAAACTTCGATCATTGCGTAGCTGAAGCTACTTCTGGTTCGTTTTTTTCTCCACACATACTGATTCTAAGAAGGTGGTTATTCACTCCGATAGGAGAGATGCAATTGAGCTTGTCAACTGTTCGCTAAAAGTTTAGTCAAGGAGTGGATAGGCTCACTTGCCAAGACATAAGCCTATTTCATTATCATTCTCGCCTGGGTGCTTGGGACGGAAATTGCAAAACTAATGTGCTAGCAAGATAGGATAAGCTCCCTTTCAGATCGGAGTGAGAACTCGTTGGAACACAAGACCTATGAACTCCGGTGATAGAATTACTGAAGGTGGAGTAAGGTGAGGTGGAAACATTCAGGCGCTTCCTACTCCATTGTTGAACATTTGGAAGACCTAGGTTGATATATCTCAGCCGTATTAGCAACTTTGTGATTGGACCAAAGCCCTTTGTTTACTTTTTAGGGTTTTTGAACGGAGCTATTTAAGTAAGATCTCCGTTACAGTCGAACTTCTAACGAGACAAGCTAATTTCTGGGAGTTCATTTAATTTTTCTGGTTTAACGATAACTTTGGCTGAGATACCTTGATGAAACTGGTTACTCGAGATAAGCGGAATTGCATGATTGATATGCTTCTCTTGGATACTGGAGGAAAAAATAAAGCTCGACAAATTAGACAGCTCAGTGGGAAGGGGACAGATAACAATTATGTTGGAAACTAACGAAGGTGTCTAAATAATATTCTGAATTTTAATAAAAGGCTGAAACAAAGGGCTTTCATATAGGTCTGTTTAAAAATGGTGTAGTTGGCGTGGCATACTAAACGATTTGAGTGATGACTCAGAAAAATATTTCCGAGAAGTAATAGTTTATTGAGAAATCCCGCTACTCCGGCAGCCGGTACAATAGATTTGAGAGTGCTATAGCAGAAACCAGAGGCCCTATGCTCCAGTGAGACTCAAAGTAAGCGCAAAAGAAACACTGGCTAACATGAATCAAAGTTAATTCATCAATATCCTCAATTATAAGTAGGGAGATCTTGAATTCTTGACTAAGTAGTATTCCTCAACGTGTTGAATCTTTTAATATTTATATATTATTCTAACTGCCGTCATTATTGTTTTGTAGATTTTTAAATACGAAAGATATTAAAAATAGTTTATCTATTTATATCCTGTCCAAAACAGGTTCCCCGAGCATATAAGTATACATCTTAAGATATTAGTTGATTAAATAGCGTGAATAAAGAAAATGCAAATTTAAGTATCTGAAAGAAGCCCAAAAGTTGTCATCAAATAAAATACATTCGGACTACCATTGAACTTACATTTGTGAAGGTTTCCAAGGAGACAGGCACAATATTTCCAGCCAGCAAAGGGTCGACCCTCTGCGTGATTTGCATGAAAACAATCAAAGAACGGCGAAATTTCATGTCTAGCCGATTCCAATGACAAGAAAACATAGAATTAGTCAATTTACGCATCTCCATTAAGGCCTCGTCCATAAGCCAACAAGATGGCGCCACTTCACTTATAATAGCAACGCATAAAATCAGAACTTTCACCATTTGCGAAGTAGTGTAATCGCCGCCAAAAATGGTAAGTGCCGGTACGCTCAGACCCAAAGCGGTACTCAGAAACTGTATGAAGATGGTGCCGGAAATAGAACCGCGTATGCATTTGTAATAACTGTAAATTTTATCTAGAGCATTAGTACCAAGAACTGAACTAGTAATCTGCTAACTACCTCATGCATTCTCGATGTCCTTCTACACACGCCACCAGCTGCTGGTAATGTTGCGCCTCAGTTTGCTCCCGACAGCCGCCTAAACGTTCGATGCGTGCATTTAAGATACGCAAATGGGCCACCAACAAAGCCAGATATGCCACAGAGTAGGTATCGCAACAGATGCCGTTCATCAGCAATACTCCTCCCGCGAATAGTTCAATGACGCAGGCAAGCAAATATAGAAGCAGTGAGTGCTGCCAGTCGAAAGGCATCCAACCCTCGAAGAGTAGTCTGTGACGCATGATGCTAGGAAGACCGAAGACAACCAGAGCGCTCCAGAAGAGAGTAAAAATCGCAAAAAAGCTCCACACACAGTAGCGCATGATCCGTCTCAAGTAAGCAACATCTTCGGGACGTTGCTCAACTTGTCTATCCAGCGCGTGTAAATGTTGTGCGGCCTTTGATAAGTCCGTCTGTATGTAATAGAACGTTACGAACTGCTTGCCCGCAGTGTAGAATGCCGGCAGAGCGATGCTGAGATTAGCGAGTTTATCGTCGATTTCGATTAGCATGAAGAACGCTATCAGATACATCAATGGAAACATAACTCCCGTAAAGAAATTGACCAGTAAGGAAAGGGCTAAGTAGAGCCAACGATAGCGCGTAGGTGGGCGCATGCCGAGGTAGCGCCAACAGCGCCAGATGTAACTAACTGCGTCAATGGATCTTACTTTTGTTACGGATGTGGCAAATGTCTCTTCTTCTTCGTTGGCCGACATTTTTCTTCTTTTCGTGGGTTTTATTATTATTTTAAAACGCTGCTCTTAAACGGTTGTTTAAATCTGCGCCTTGTAGCAGTACAAAAGCTTCCGAAAATAACTTCACTACGGTCTTTTATATCGACTGAGCTCTTTTATGTTGTCTGTCAGACATAACTGAAAAGTTCTGCAAAAAAGTGCAGCCTATAATTAAAGCAAGACAATTAGTTATTTAAAAGAGAGCACTTCATTAATGACACCTTATGAAACGGTTAATTATTATACAACTCACACGATACTAGAGGTATTGGTAATATAATGAGCATTCATTAGAAATGGCATAACCACCATCCACTCTGTTTCTTGTGGGGGATTAGTTAATAGTAATTAGAAGTGAGAAAATGCGGTGATGAATACATTGTGCTTAAGTTTATGAAATCTGTCAGCATTGGGGGATTCTAAATTCTAATTTATGGTCGTCATAAACATCCTGTCGGATCAACAATTGAGCACCTAGTGGAAAAATTTGAATCCATTGGCACAGTACAAAATGTTGCCGTGTTAGTAAGATAAAAAAGTACTCGTAGTGTTGAGAATATTGCTGCCGCTAGCGCATCAATTGAGGAAGACCCTAATTTGTCTTTCACATGTCGTTCGCCTTTGTGACGTCGTTGTGGCGAATTTTGTGAAAAGATCTTAACCTACATCCTTCCAAGATCAAATTGACGCAATAACTGAAGCCGCTTGACCACCGTAGTCGTCGTATGTGCGTGAATTTTGCTGAGCAACAACTTCAAAATGATCTGGATTTTCATCGAAAAATCATCTTCAGCATCAGAGGTTCATTTCTGGCTGAATGGCCTCATCAATAAGCAAAATATGCATTATTGGTCAGGCAGCAATCTATATGTTATCCATGAGTCACCTTTGCATCCCAAAAAATTACGGTTTGGTGCGGTTTATGGGTCGGCGGCGTCATCGCGCCGTACTTATTCCGTGAGGATCAAGCACGGTACGTTATTGCGAATGGGAATCGCTACCGCTCAATTATAACCGAACATTTGTAGCCCGAGTTGGATGACATGGACTTGGACAATAAGTGGTTCCAACAGGATGGGTGTCATGGGACTACTGCCATGCTCACCACTGGCACTGCCAGCGATCAAATTTACCTTTGAGCTTCAAACGTCGCACGACGTTGTCATTATCCAAAAGGCATTTGAATCTATCTATCAAACAGTCAATTGAGTCTTCCATTTCTTTGGTTTTCAAAGCGCATACTTTATCTGGAAGCAGCAAACTTAATTGAAATCCACCCAATACTTCCCTAGAAAAGCACGTCTTCAAATTTTCCGATTATATCCAACGGAGGTATGTACACTGAGGCCTTGTGGTACTCTTCTCAAGTTCTGACAAAGAAATTTTCGCGATTTGTTTTTCGGCCGCAGATTTTTTTTTCGTTTCTGAATAAATGTATCGAAAATGTTCCTCAGCTTTTTGTCTTCGACTTCGGAACGTTACAAGCAGCGTATTTATGTCTTTGTCAGATCGATATATTCTTTCTAAAGACTCATGCTGAGTGTTCCCCATTTCCCTCTCTGAATCGGCCACTGTCTTTAAGGTATTTCAGGTTTACTACACATCACCAGGTTTCAAATTCTATTCCTTGATACACCAACAAAGCTTGCTGATTTTAGATACGGTGTACCCACCTGTTTCTTCCTATGCAGTCCTGAGTCTAGTATCTATAGTAGACAGCTCATCTACTCTGTCTATTCTCTCGCTGGTTTGTGTTAAAGACCTCAGGACTTCCTCATCGTGACTGGGATGATAGATGAATAGATTCCGATGAATTATTGTTAAGCAATAATTCTTCAAAACTACTCTCTAGCTGTGAGCTTTAGTTCTCTCTTCGCTGTATTGGAAATATTCTTTTCAATTTTACCTAAATAAGCCAATCTAAACTGATCCATCGATTAAACTCAACTTTGGAACTTTGAAAAATTAAGATTTTCTTTCTTTTCATCCTATCAAAGTTGGATATAAAAAAATAGAGAAGAGCCGAAATAAAAACATAAAGAAAATTTTATTTGCATTAAAATTAGCAAGAGTCGTACTCCACAAAGCAACCATAACGGCTGAAATTCATTTATTTCTTAAATTGATTGAGAAGTGTGAACAAGGAGAAAGCAAATTGTATAATCTGCAAAAAAAGAAGAGTTAAGTCTTACTTTAAAAATGCGGCAATAAATTTACCTTAATAAAAGTAAGCAGCGAAATCGGAACAATATTACCAGCCAATATTTGCTCGATCTTCTGTGAGCGTTGCATGAAAATAATCAACGAACGACGAAACGGCAAGTTCTGTTCATACCAACAACAAGAGAAGAGCGCATTTGTCAACTTGAACATTTCAAGGGCAGCTTCGTCCATAAGCCAACAGCATGGCGCGCTTTCACAGAGCACCACCAAGATATAAGGCAGAAATTTAATCAACTGCTCGCCAATAGAATCGGCATTCACGAAAGCCACAGCGGCGGTGCATAACGCCAACGCAGTGCTGATGAATTGAATGAAGATTGTCGCAGCTATTGCCGGGCTGAAGCACCTAAAGAAGCTGAATGGGAGATTAGAAATAATGGTGTCACGAAAACGCACTCACAAACCCACTTTAAGCACTCCCAGTGATCACGCACACAGGCCGTAAGCTGTTGATAATTCACCACTTCCCTCCGCTGCTCCTCGCACACGCCACCGATCCGAGCGATGCGTGCGTTCAAGATGCGCAAATGAGCCACTAACAGCAACAAATACACAATCGGATAGATGTCGTTGCACAGCGCACAGATACACTGCACGCTCAGACAGAACAGCTGAAAGGCGCACGCCAATATGTAAGCGCTAAGCGAGTGCTCCCAATCGAACGGCAGCCAACCCTCAAAAGGTAACTTGTGTCGCGAAATACCGACCACAGCGTAAAGCACCAAGCAAACGGCAATACCGGCCAATGCCACAAGATATATTTTACGCCAGCGTTGCACTAAGCGTTTCAAGTCCGCGCATGTCGTCGGCTCCAGCTCCACACGTCGGTCCAGCGTTTGTAAATGCAGCGCCGCTTTCGGCAATTCACTTCGTATGTGATAGGCGACGACGAAGTGCTTGGTTGAACTGTAGACTAGTGGCACCGTCACGCTAAGGTTCGTTAGAATTTCGATCAGATCGCTGCTGATAAAGAATGTGACGACGTAAAATGATATAAGCAGCAACGTGCAGGTGAAGTTCAGCAGCAGGGAGTAAAGCCAGTATATAAAACGATACTTTTCGGTCGGGTGAATACCCGTAATGCGCCAAAATAGCCAGATGTAGCGTAGCGCATCGCTAGAATCCAAGCGCGTAGCTGAATATGGTTGATTCGTCATTTTGATTTTCTACATTGATCAAATGCGAAGTCTGTCCAATTATTGCGGCTCTTTTTTAAAATCAGAGTGATGTTTCTGTGTAGTGAGTATTTATACGAAGGCTCGAAGTTTGAATGAAGTGATTAGCTAATGACGGAAATATATTTGTGTCATATTAATTACAAGTTTTGATTTTTTTGTGGCGTGCGTTGTTAGCGTACAGGGGTTGGTGGGAAAAGGTAGGACTGCTTAATGAATACAGCGTTATGTGAGATGCAAAAACTCCCTTGAATTGACTCATTAAGAGTATATTACACATGGCAATCAAATTTATGGTAAATAGAATTGAAAATCGTAAGCAATGGGTCTAATACTTATTTATTTTAGTTATGTTTACATATTTTCCTTTTAATTCCTCCAAACCTTGAAAATTTAGAAGTATTACTAATTTTTCGCTCTTGCATCATATCCATAACTAAGAAAATAAAATTATTTGGACACGTCGCACGAAGTCGGTAAAATTTATGAATACCTAAAAATCTCTCATTTGATAAGGTTCTAAGGCCCATATATGCTGGGTATATGACAGGGTACAAAATGGGGCACGCTGAAATTCTTTGCAGACAATTTGGATCACTGCGTAGCAGAAGCTACTTTTGGTTGGTTTTTTCTCCTCCTTTACGGATGACAGATATGTGAACGTGAGCTAGAAGAGCTAGGATGGATGGTTGGTGGGTGAGATTTCTCTGAGGAGTTCTCTGTTCAGCTTAGCTTTATGTTACCAAATCGCTTTAGTGGTTTTCAGGCAGAAAGCTACTCTTATGGTGGTGAAGTGTAGACTATTTTAGGGATGTAAGCATCCACTCCGACAGCTTTCTGGCCTGTTATAGAATGAAAGAGATAGAATGAAAGAGATCAGATTGGAAACTATCGAAGGTGTCTAAAGAAGTTCTTGAATTTTAATATAAGACCAATGCGGCTTTCATGTAGGTTTGTTTAAAAATTGATAAATGGGCGTGTTATTTTAAACGATTTGAGTGATGACTCACAAAAGACAGGATTTTGTAATTGACCTGGTATACTTTGCAGAACCATATTTTGAATGTCTTACTTTACCTTATGTTGATATAGAATATGTATGTTTCGAAGCAGAGCGAAACAATATTTGTGCTCCGGATTTGTAGCAGCCATCGCCCAAATATATTTTGTACTTAATGTTAGCATTTCCGTTTCTAAATCAACCTTTGTATACCAGTTTTATTACCAAAAAATGTCCACATTTTCCATTATGCCTTATATAAAGAATCTTAGTAGACACAAATAATTCATAACAACAAATAAAATATTCAAGATTGCTGCTGATTCACATAAACAAACTCGCATATATGGCAGCACGTAATACTTACGATTAAGTCACACCTACACGCCTTTGCAAGGACATGCTATATACATATTTAAAATGTGGCAGCATATAATTAAAAATATAAGTTTTCGATTAGAAACTCAGACCAAGGAAAACTCAAAAAGTAACACCGAATGTGTTGTAAACACCAAAGAATTTTTGAAATATAGTTTTTGTAATTATTATTGTATGAGAATGCGACACGCACGTTATGGAAGGCGTTAATTTTCAGTTGTGGCAATAACACGGGCAGACAAACGTGACATGTCTGAAAACTTTTGCAAGAAAGAGGGTGGGAAAATACGCGTTAAGGGGTCTTCTCTAATAAGGAAAATGTTTGACATGCATTTTTATTTCAACAAAACAAATTTATTTTCTATTTTAAAATTCAAAAATAAACTAGTTTTCATTGTTTCACAAAAAGTTACGTATACGCCATGTTACATGCTCGCTTTAACCCTTCAGAATTGTATACATCGAGAAGGAAAATTTTATGATCTGGAAAGAAGAAAACATAAATGAATATTTTTGAACATTTACGTTCTCAAACAACTCACATTTAGGAATGTTTGCAGTGTGATCGGCACCAAATCGCCCGCCATGAGCACCATTGTACGCTGAGAGCGTTGCATGAAGATTATGAGCATTTTGCGGAATTTTCTATTCTGATCATACCACTGGCAATTGTACAACGCTGTGGTGAGTTGACCGCACTCCTCCATGAGCGAATTCACGTACCAACAGCAGGGTAGCGCTTCGATGAGCACGGCGAAAATATAAGTGGCAGCGATGAGCATTTGTGCAGCATCGCGCTCAAAGGCGACATAATTGACGGCGGTCAGGCAGAGAACGAAGGCGGTGATGCCGAATTGCATGAAAATTGTGCGCGAAATAACCGGACGTATGCAGGTAAAGTAGCTGTGAAGAGGAGAGATGAAAATTATTTAAATTGAAAATGAAGAATCCAATTTTTTTAGGTTTAATCACACTTATTTTATTATTATTCTATTAAAAAAAAAATGTTTTTTAGTTGAAAATTGTTGTCACACCCTGTAATTTCAGCCAAAACTGATTTGTTAAGTATTATAATAATAAATGCGTGCGAGTGAGTGGTTGTGCGTATGTGTGTGTATTCTAAATATTTCAAGCATGTGTGTGTTTGCTTTTAACATGTCTACTCATGGCGACGCCGACATGCAACGCGGCTTGCTCATCAGCACCTGTGTGTCTTAGCGATCTTTGGGAGTTGCGTTGCATACTTTCGGGCGCTTAGTTTAGTACAAGTTTTGTTAGCAGCAGCAACAATATCCTGTGACCGTTCGTTGCTGACAACAAATATTCGGAAACTTTTGCCACACACTCCAACGCTGTTATTTGTAGATGAAAAGTAGTTTATTGTTGTTGTTGCTGTGGTGTGCGTTGATGCCACGCGACGTGCTAAAAAGGACTAAAATGCGCTTAAAAGCGCCGTTAAAAGTTTTGTGGGTACCTGATACAAATGCTGATGATATGCTAAGTACCTTTGCAGCCGAAAAGTTTTCTGTTATTTCGCGTGAGACCTGCAACGTGCCATAGGCGCCCGCTCGTGCAACATGCAATTAAGGTGGACGGCGATGAAGACAACAGCCAGTGAAATGAGTTAACTGTGCAACTAACAGTTGTCGTGGCAGCATCAATGAGCGATTTTCGAAATATTAGATTGTTTTTGTTGTTGTTTTTAGTTAGCGGTTTCATTGGCAACCACAATACTCTTAGTGTTGCACTTCCGGCGGTGTTGTCTTTAGTTGTGCGGTGATTTGTTTTTAATATTGTTGTTGCAGTTGTTGTTGCTTTTTGTTGTTGTTATTTTTCATTTTGCTTAAAAGTTTTATGCATGGCATTTACGCTTAATTCGTACTTTATTTGTACCGCTGCTACTGTTATACCACCTTCTGCTAGTTTGTGGCATGCAACCCGTACTTGCCGCATACTTTGGTTGCTGGAATTTTCAATAAATACCAAAATGCTCTATAGAATTTGCTTTAGTGATTTGTGTTATCGACTTTCGGCTGCTCCCACGAGAGCATGCTAATTCACTTATAACTAACGGTTTATGGTTGTGAGAGTTAAGCGAGTTTCGCGAAGTTCTATTTGGAGGGGAAACGCATAGAGAGATTTAATAAACTTTCGCGTCTGCGAGAAATAAAACAAATTTCCGAATTTTCGAATTTTCGAAATTGGATTTCGGAGCGCGTATTGATTTTTATGAGCGAGAAGTAACAAAAGATTTGCGAAGACAGTTTGAAAGTATTTTTAAAATATTTGGAGTCAAATACAAAGTTGTCAATATTCTTTAATAAATTGATGGTACATTTTTGGTCAGAAATTAATTTTTCGATTTTTTTTCAGCAATTTTTCCAGCTCAAAGCTTCTATTTGCCAAGATTTTCTTTCAGTTTCTCTAGGATTTTTAAAGTAGGTGAAAATGGATGAATTTTGACGCCTTAGTTCACAAATATGGTGTAAGTCTGGAGTGGATTAGTAATGTTTGTAAAGAAGCCGCGTAAAATATAATTTTTTCAACAGATTTGCGATATTTACTATGAAAAAAGTTGGACAATGAGTATGCTTGAAATTTCATATAACTAATCGAATCACCACTACGAAATTGTAAGAAATATTGTAGAAGTGTTTTGGTGAGTCTTCTCTATCATAAACACAAGTAATTTGGTAGCACAAACCAGTCAATAAAAGTCGCGAAGTCTTCGAAAACTTGCCTCAAGCAAGTCATTTATGCCTTTCTGTTAATGCCAATACCCTCGAAATAGTAAAAAACAGTCCTCGAAAATCAATGTTGTGGCATCAAAATGGTAGCAAAGGAACTAAAACCTCTAATGTACTGATTCAACTTATTTATGTTAATGTTTTGGGTATGAATCGTGCCATTGCTAAACTGAACCAAAAACTTGAATATTTTGCGAAAACGACGTCGAGTATAAGTCGATAAAGAGATTCTTGACAACTTAGTAGAGAACACCATATTAATCAAACTCATCAGTACTGGTGAAAAGACATGGGTTTATGAATGTGTCTAATAATCTGGCGAATGGCGCTCCAAATATTGTATAAGCCGAAACCGAGAAATCCAAAATTTGCTGAAGGCCGTCTCAGTCGAGGCTTATACTTAGTGTATGAAAAATTGAATCAGGCGTTAGCAGGCTTGTATTGACCCAAAGGGAGCCTTCTTTGACGGCGATAATAAAGATTTGTTTTAAAATACGTGAAAATGTTGTTTTTCTTTTCTAAGTTCGAGTCAAGTTTTATCAGATGAAATACATATTTTTCACTTACGTAAATACATATTCAATATAATTTGAATCGAAATATGTTTTCTTAATATTCTAAGGGTGTTTGGACTACTGGTTCTTTAATATGTCATAATAAGTAGCACTAGTTGCCATACACTAAATTTCATATTATTTAATAGTTTGAAAATAAATAAATTAAGAAAATGTTACCCTAAAATTGTGGTTAAAAAGTATATGGGGTTCCCATACTATTTGAAGGGATAATTTTTTTTTTACTTTCCAGAACTGGTGGTTAATAATGATTTTTTTTTATAAAATCTTTGAAAATAAAATCTAAAAAAAAATGTATAGTTCCGCAGTGTTGCCACTTTCATTAAAAATAGTTTTATTAAATTATTAATGTTAAAAATTTGTAAAACTGTAACTGTAAAAATTAAATAAAATTAAATTAAAAATATGTTCAATTGTTTTAATAAAATTATAAACCGTGTTGCCAGCAATAATAAATTTTGCCTTAGTAAAACCTTTAAAAATAAATAAATTGCCAAATTATATGACAAAAATTATATAATATGATATTAAAAAAAAAGTTTTTTGCATTGCCATCTGACTTTATAATTTTAACTAAATTTGGTTAACACGAAAATTTATTTTAGAAACTTAATTATTTTTAACAAAGTCTCTCTTTAAAAATAAAACATTTTGACGTTGCCATCTGATTTATAGTATAATTTTTAATTTGGTTAATATGAACAGTTACTTTTGAAACTTAGTTATATTTAAGAGAGTATGATATTAAAAATTAAACTTTTTGATGTTGCCATCTGATTTAAATTTAAATTTTAATAACTTTTTAATTGACGGTTAACAAGAAAAGTTTCTTTAGAGAATTAAAACAAATAAAAGGTACCTTTATTATTTTCAAATTAAGAAATAGTTTGCATTGTTGCCACAATAATATAAAAATAATTTTAAAATCTTTTAACTGATTGTTAACCATAAATTTTACCTCAAAAAGTTATAACCAAAAAGAGCTATTTTAATAATCCCAAAATCAAATTTACTTTGGAGAGTTGCCACCTTCATTTAAAAATATTTTTGGTATATTAATAGTAATTAGGGTTTGGGTTCGTTCAAGGTCAAACATATTTTGGGTTGTTTTAATTTTGGTAGAATTAGTTACGGAGTTGCCACCATTACAAAATTTTATGTAAATTAATATTATGAGCACAGAAAAATTAAAAAAATTTTAAGAAGTAAATGATATTTTTGTTTTATTGAAATCTTATAGGAAGTTTTGAAATTACTACCTAATTTCACAGTTATATAAATCACCATTTTTAAATTTTCTAGAGATGATGGTTTTAAAAAGTAAGCTGTTAAGGCCTAAGAATCCAATATAAAATTTTTAAAATTATCAATGTCTTAATTCGAAAACAAAGTAGAATATAATTAATAGTTTAAATTTTGCTTAACCCTTTGAAATATGACAGAAATATCTAGAGAATAATATATTTCACACCCGAATGCATAAGCCTTAAAATTTACTATTCTACAACTCACCCCAGCAAATTCTTACGATCCTCTATGCAATTAATCAGTTCTGAAATATTCTCCTCCGCACTCAGCACACCATCCTTGCCAATGCGACTGATGCGCGCCGTCAGCGCACGCAAATGTCCGATCATCACGGCCAAATAGCATTGCGGATACATATCGTTGTTGACATTCTGCAGCACAAAAAATGTCATTACCGCAAAATTCTGATAAATCAGTGTCACAGTCAAATTCTGCGCCGCATCGGCATAGAGCTGAGGAAACCAGCCGTCGTAGACCAGCTGACGCAGCGAGAAACCAATGTAAGCAAAACCGCTACTACTCAACTCATACACAAACATATAGCCGGCGTAGTAGAGATGGCAGATACGTATGGCGGTGAGTATGTGCTGGCGATCTACTGCATGCCGCATACAACGCACATCCAACTTGGTCAGATAATAGTTCACGGCCAGCAGTTTCGGGCGATGCAACCAGAGCGACCATTGCTTGGCCGTGGCCATGGTCAGTGTGACGCCCAAATAGAGCAGGCCAATAAGTTGTGACAAATTTTCAATGAAAAATAATTTAGCAATCATTGTGGCAGGCAGAAATAAGCCAAGTGAGATGTTAATGCAGGCGGAGTAGATGTAGTAGGGCAAGCGATGGCGACGTGTCGGATGCATGCCAATCAAACGCCAATTCAGCCAGAGATAACGGAAAGCGTGCGCGGAGTCAAGCTGTTGTTGTTGTGGTTGTTGTTGTGGTTGTTGTTGCGGCTGTACAGACATGCTGGATCAACTAATGGCTTATATATATTAATAAAATGAATCAACTAGCGAATTATCTAAAGTGTCGGACGTGGCGTATACGCAACTAAAATAAATCTTTGCAAATGCCGCACTTTTATAAAACGCTTTGAGGTGTGAAAAATGTCCGTCGCTGCACACAAATGCTTAAAACGAAAGTTGCTTGAGTTTCTCAAAAAACTTTGCAGACAATAATTACTGTTATGTGTTTTTCTTTTATTTTACCGTTATAATTCCTATTTTTGCTATTTCTTTGCGGCTGTCCATGCCGCGGCCGCAATTTATTATCGACTTGATTATAGACAAGTTCATTGATTAAGCGCGCAAATGACGTTGGTCGCTGGCCTGCCAAGTGGTGTGCGGTCGTCTATGTGCCACCCGGTGGCGCGCAGTCGGCGTATGTTGGGCGTGCAACAATTCAATTCCAACAAATGTCTGACTTGTGCAACGAGCTGGAAACACACAAAAAAATCACGGTAAATTACAACAATGGAAATAAAAAAATAAATCGCAAATGCAATAATAGAACAAAAAGTGGTTGGGGCAACAGTCAAATGCAATAGGAAACACAATAGCGGGAATGAAAATAAAATGTTTAATAAGGAAGGTATTAGACGTGAGCGGAACCAAATATTGAAACCATAATGAATATATCTATTTTTTATCCTTTTAAACTATTCAAAATTATTATCTGAAAAAATTTTAATAAATCGATTTTTTTCGTATTACGATAGCTTCTAAATTCTGACAAAAAAATATTCATCAATATTTACTTTTTGCCCCCAAAGAAATCCTCACCAGGTGTAATACCTTTAAGCCAATGATTTCTTCAGTCCTCGATACACTTAAGCACATTTTGGGATGGCCTTCAGCTCTTTCAGCGAATTTTGGTTTATCCGGGTTCCACAGAGCGGAAATTTCAGTTTAGAAAACATGAAAAAGTCACACGGTTCCAAATCTGGTGAATACGCTGGTTGATCGATGGTATTCATACGATAAAAAACGTGGTTCGATGCGAAAAAATCAGCTTTATGGGGACTAGTCGAGCAAGAACGGTTTCATACCCACCCATACCCACAGACTGACGATTTTCAAGCACCATGTTCTTCACTTTTTCAATATTTTCATCAGGCAAAGATTCGTTTAGAACGAAGCACGTCTTTAACGATCTCTCGGCTGTCTTTGCAGGCCAGCAAAATAAATTTATCTGAAATATCATTTACCAGGAGACCTTAATTAAAATTTTTAAAATATTTTAAGTTTGCCACGAGTTTCGTTACACACAGATGAAGTAATTGGATATCCTATCAAGTGTATAAATGATCATGAGTTGTGTAGATTTAGTCAGGTCCACCTGTTTAACTGTCTCTATATGCGTGACCTCTGAGCTACTAGTTTTTAGAAATCTATCTGAAATTATGCACAGCTTCTTTTGCCTCCAGAATTCGGAATTGCTGTTTTTGGATTACTAAAGCAATTAGCTGCTATACAAACTTACTGATCAAAATCAAAGTAAAGAGATTTTTTGCCCTTTTATGGTATAAGAAATGCCTTTCGGTTTGCGTCATTCACTATCTTAACAGAGCCATTTTAAAATTACTTTGATATCAGTTAGTTCGAGCAATACTAATTCTCTAGGTTGTTTTTGGTCGTCATTGAATTCCACTTCCTTGTGGGTTCCGGTGATGTTTCTAAAGGTCTTTCTCAAAATGTAATTTTAAGAGCACCATATTTTTAGTTATTAGCAAATACTAAATTTCCTTCGACTGCATGTTATCGTTGACAATCCAGATTGTAACTCAGTTCTTGGTGGTTCTAGTTTTACACCACGCAATGCTCAAAACTTTTTAAAGTGTATTTCTCCATGTACGAGTAGTGAATATATGGTTTCCAGCCGTTTTCTTAGACAGATGAGTCTACAAACCAGAGCAAACACGAATTTTGTCGACTCCAGCATTGTAAACTCTGCCGCATTTCACTGTAAACTCGGCTGCATTTCAAATTTGGAAATCAAAGAGCTTGTATCTTAGATAAGAGACTTTATAAAGCTTGGGAGAAATATTTTAAATTATTTTACTCTACGTTCGGAAGTCCACATACATATGTATCTATAACTTCCATGACAGGAGGAATCATCTCGGAGAATGCTTAGGTTTCAATTGTTTAGTTAAGTTGAAGAAAATGAGCTCTAATTGCTAACGAGTAAAAAGTGCTCGTCTAGCTTAAAATCTTAAATCAGAAACGGAACAGAAATTCGAGAATAAACGGTGAATCTAAACTCATATATATAGTATAAATAATACATGTGATTGCGACTAGTGATAAAAGGGAGTTCTACCGCAAGAAGTTTAAGTTTCCTTTATTAGAATTAGAAGATAAGAATTAACATTTTATAGGATTACGTGTTTTTACCCAAGAACCTTGCATCTGCTTTTAATCATAATGAGAATGGAGATCTGCTGCACAATACTCCGTTTACCCACCAAATAACGAGAAACTAGCATCGGCGGATCTTTAAAAAAATCTTATGAGAATAATTTACTTCTAATTAAAACAAATCATTTCAGTATCTCTTTGAAAGCTTCAGTATACCATGTTTTGTCGCACTCCCTGAAAAGAGGGTACAGTAACTACTTAAGATCTATCCTAATAATTACAAAATGCTGGATGGAGGGTGGAAAAGAAAGAGTGACACAGAGAGGAAAGAGGAGATTGACAGATATGGTTTGAGCTTACAATTCGCGGAAGAATTTCTGCGCAGTTACAACAGCTATCAGCAATGTAATGGCGAGAAGTATTAAAAAACGATCTGAAAAATATTTCCATGAAATTAAAAAATACGCCGGCACTATAAACAATCACTTTGAGAACTGCATTAAGATACCCTATTGCCATACCTAACACGGGCACATCAAAAGGACATACGCAACCAAATGCAATAAGCAATACAATAGCCACAATAACAGTAAAACAGAAATCAGCAAAAATGGTGAAATTATTGCAAAAACTCAATTAGAGCGCAGGAAAATGTTGCACTTTCCAACAGCGGCAAGCAACACGATTGGCGAAAGAAAAAAATTACAGCGCCGCCATAATATCCAAGGAAAGTCTACAAACATTCAGCCACAAAAAGAATGGAAAGAAGAGAAGTACAAGTGGAAATGTAAAAGCACCAAAACGATGAACGGAGATCAAATCGAATTTATTACGGCATTACGAGAGACTAAACAAGAAAAAAGCTGTGTGTGAGTTGAGAGAAACGGTTAAAAGTAATTGCGAACAGTTACGAAAAAATGCAGGTGTAAGAGCAAAAACAGAGCATGGAAGGGTAGCGTTGGTGGTGCCGGCTTAAACGGAGACGAAGAGTTGCGCTGAACTATGCCAACAAAACGAGAAAAGCAAAGAAAAGGTAAGCACGGGACTGAACGACTACGGCAACTTAACTCATTTAAGCGCCACGCTTCATTACGCTGGAAATTCTGCTGGCAATGCAATTGCCACATAACAATAACAACAAGCGCCGGCCAGCAAGTGGACGCAGTACACAATACCGTTAATACACCAACACACAGACACCACCAACGCGTAGAACCGGTATAGTTAAGTGAAGCTCGATTGAGTTGAGTGCGGCTCACGGTGTGGTGAAGGATGGTAAGGTGAGGTGAGTTGTGCGGCGCGCTGTTTCGCATAGGTTGAGGCTTCAATTATGGGCGCGTAATTGCATTTGCACAACGACAATTGAACTGAAATGGAAATGAAGCTGTCGGCTTGCGGAGACGCCTAATGGAGTCATCAGCGTAGAATGCTGCTCACTCACACACATAAGCACACGTATATGGCTCGTTGACTGCCAGAGTGCAGTTGTTGATTGCTTTGCCTTTGTTACTACATACATAACTGTACTTATTTAGTAGGCTTCGATTTGAGAAGTGCTGAGACAACAGGTTTACGCGCAACACAAACGCCGCGGACACAATACCCATACATATACGCAGCTTTGTGTGGGCGTGTGTGCGTGCACTCATCCTCGCTGATTGTTCTAAATACAAAGCGGACATTGCGTTGTGCTGAGTGCTGGACAAATAGGTAAGTCGCTGTTGAGTGACCGATTTTGGAGTGGAGTGCTTACCGCTTGAGTTGTGGCAGACACATATATGGTTAGGGTTTTATATGTGTGGATGATCTGAATTTGAGGTTTAGGGAAATTATATACGCCTATATATCAATTATCAGATGTAATATTCTAGTAAAATATATCTACTACTTTTCCACTGTATGACTTTAGTAATGCTAAATGATATTAGAAAGATAACTCACGTTCTCGTATTCTCTTGTATTCTACTACTACATAGCTGAGCTTAGGGCGAACTTGACCAGCAATGGGCCGCCATCGGTACATGCGCAGTCGCAAAATATTTTCGGCCCAAGATCGATCGCAGGAGATCTTATGATCTCTTTGTGCACAGTAAGACCAGCCGTGGTAGGTCGAGGCTTAAACACTTCAGAGCGCATATTTTCAAACATTCCATCGAACTGGCGGGAACGGAAGTCAAATGAGAGTATGAATTTGTGTTGGCGTTTTGCTAATTTATAAGTTCAAAAACAAGAGTTCTTCATTTTATGGCTTCACAAAGGACTACATGTAGCAACAAATACAGTTGAAACAAAAACTTAAAAATTTGGCTTAATGACAAGTTTCCATACATTGCCCCAGATAAAATCCCTCGGAAGACAGTGAACACAGTGAACGTCCAAACGAAAAGTCCACAAAATACTTTTGGATAACCGTAACGTGAAGTTGTGCGAGATAGAAAGCTCTGTGCGAAGTGGCTGGCGTGAGTTAATACCAGTATCAACGACATTTATACACAAGTATATGAGAAACGCTGATAAAGCCAGCTCTGCCTAAACAAATAAACAAGAGTATCAAAACAAGACTTTGAACTCATATCTGAATACAAGACATGCATAGGCCACAAGATAAGCCGCATGATAAGCACTTGTTTATAATAAATAATAAGATTAGACTTTAGACCTAAGCCACAAAACATGGATATGTTATCAACTTAACGAATAGTATATAAGACATAGGATAATACAAAAACATGTTCATTTTAACTATGTAATTCAAAAGAATAAAGTTCATATTCAGCAAAAGAATATATAGTTTTTGAAACCATTCATAAGTATATGAATTAACTGGGGGCTCAACCGCTCTTTACTGGGAAGGAGGAGATCGCACAACAGGACATCGGCATCCTTAAGAATCTTCGAAGCGCATAAAGAAGGACATCTAAATCCTCAAGCTGAAATCTTTAGTAAAGAAAGCCAAAATCTTTAAATCTTCCTTAACGAAGACAGACACTCAAAAATGAGTCAAGGAGCAAAACGGACAATGCCTAACGAGGACATAAATCCTTCAGCTACAGTCCCTACCACTCCTGAAAACTACATAATGTCCTACATTCAGAATCAGTTCTCGAAATTGGACGAAGAAAGGAGAAAGGACAAGGAGTTAATATTACGGATGTTCCAAACTACAAATCCTAATACTAGCGAAACTTCTACTCCAACAATATACCAAGAAGCCACGATGCAATACCAGAATGTAACAGATGTACAAATCGAAGTCATAAAGGAATTACCTATTTTCCAAGGAAACAAAGAAGAGTATACGATATGGAAGTCACATGTAATGAAAGTCATGGAACCACTCCAAGTATTCCAGAATACACCTCAATTCTACAATATCATTACAACCTTCAGAAGAAGAATCACGGGGCATGCAGATATGTTACTTGAATGCAACAACACACCTCTCAACTTCTACAGTATCATGGAAGCTTTGGACGCACTATATCACGACCCAAACGCACTGTATGAAATACAAGAACACATGAAGAACTTGGCACAACAACCAACAGAAGACTTGGACACTTATTTCCAATACACATTGACATTGCACAGGAAGCTGATTAAAAATACAGTGGACCTTCTAAAAACAGAAATAAATAACAAATATATTGAACAAGAATCTATAACACAATTTATTAAAGGATTAAAAAATAAAAATTTGGCAACAGCCTTAGCATCAAATCAATATCAAAGTTTAATGCAAACCTATACAAGTGCTAAACAAATCGAAATACGATTACAACAAACTAGTGAAAATAAAAATCTAAGACGACCTATCGAAATCCAAAAAACAAAATTTAAATAACTTTTGGCAAAGACCAACTAATCAACATAGAATAATACCGGAAAAGACAAACCTTTTTAATTTTAATCCACCACAATGGCAAAATAATAATTTAAATCAATGGTCAAGAAACCAATATAATCAACCTAATCATAATAATCATAATAATAACAACTTCAGGCAAAATCAATTCCAACCAAGGCAACAAATGAGGAACAATTACAATTATACACAACCTCAAAGAGGATTTAATACATATCAACCACCACAAGAACGCATGGATGTTGACGAACCTCAAAGAAACAGTGGGTGCAAACGAAATCACTCTAACAGAAACATCATTCCGCAAAAGATACAAAGGATCAACACACAGCAACAACCTGAACCTCAGCCAGAACAAACCTTCAGACACATGGAAGAAGCTGACGATACATCGAGTACTTTTTTAGGCTAAAGAATGGACTGCCTTGCCTTACACTCAAGGATGGTCCGACACAACAAGAAGTGAATATCATGATCGACTCAGGCGCTACAAACAACTACATATCAAAAAAATGCAGAATAGGTAAGAGTATATCAATAGATCCTGTATGGACAAAATCAATGCATGGATATTCCATCATGAATAGTTAAAAAAATAATACATCTGTTAAACCATGATTTACCATTTTTTGAACTAGAAGATATCAAAGATTTTGATATGATAATAGGATTTTGTGGATTAAAAAAATTAAACGCAGAAATAGATTTCACGTCACTACAATTAAAATATAAAAATAAAAACAAAAATCAAAAATAAATTACACAAATGATAATAAAGATTATGAAGAGGAGATTAGAGAAATAATTAGGAGAAATAATAAAACAGAAAAGTTACCATTTACCACAGCGATAGAAGCAACCATTAGGACAGAAAATAATGAACCTGTTTGGACGAAACAATACCAATATCCGTACGCAGATAACGATTTTGTCAATTCAGAAATAAAAAAATTATTAAAGAATAATATAATACAACCTAGTAGAAGTCCTTATAACTCACCAGTTTGGACAGTACCAAAAAAGGGTATAGATGAAAATGGAAAACCCAAGAAAAGATTAGTGATAGATTTTCAAAAATTAAATTCAAAAACTATAACAGATAGATATCCTATTCCGGACATAAACATGACAATACAAGCGTTAGGTAAAGCTAAATATTTTTCTACGATAGATTTAGAAGCAGGATTTCACCAAATTATGATAAAAAAAGAAGATAGGGAAAAAACAGCATTTTCCATAAATGGAGCTAAATATGAATTCATACGAATGCCCTTCGGATTAAGAAATGCACCCTCAATATTTCAAAGATGTGTTGATGATATTCTACGAGAATATATAAATAAATTTGCGTTTGTATATATCGACGACGTGTTAATATATTCCTCGACACCTGAAGAACATATTAAACACATCCAAATAATAGTAAGCGCATTACATAAAGCAAATATGAAAATCTCCGATGAAAAATCACACTTCTTTAAAAATCAAGTCGAATATTTAGGACATATAATAACACAAAACAGGATAACGGTAGATCCTAAGAAAGTAGAAACATTAGACAAGTATCCGATACCTCAAACCCTGAAAGAATTAAGGTCATTTTTAGGTATGGCGGGATATTATAGGAAATTTATACAAGGATATAGCAAAATAACAAAACCACTAACCATACATCTACAAGGAGAAAATGGTATAACAAGTAAAAAAATGTCAGCTAAGAAAGAAATTAAATTAGATAAAGAAGCCATAAAAGCTATACAAATAATTAAAACAAAATTAAAAGAACAAGTTGAACTATTTCAACCAGATTTCTCAAAACCTTTTGATTTAACTACAGATGCGAGTAATTTTGCCATAGGAGGAGTCTTATCACAAGAAAAGAAACCTATATTTTTTATATCAAGAACATTAACAAAAACAGAAGAAAATTATTGTACAACGGAAAAAGAATTATTAGCAATAGTATGGGCTATTGGAAAACTTAGGAATTATATTTACGGTATAGCAGATTTAACTATACACACTGATCACCAGGCTTTGATATTTTCTATTTCGGACAAAAATCCAAATATAAAACTAAAAAGATGGAAACATTTTATACAAGAATCTGGAGCAAAAATAGTATACAAACCAGGAAATCAAAACGACGTACAAAAACTGAACAAAAATATCTAAAATACATAGTTATAGAAAACCGTGAGGACACAGTTTTAGTAGAGAGAGGAGGAAGACAACATGTCTTACATAAAGATAACATTCGTAATACTCCTATTGAATTTAATAATAAACATAAAAGCATACACAGTGAGCAATCTAAAAAATAAAAAATTTATATTCACCGAAACTGACGACGCATACCTATATGAAGATACCGAATTTTTATATCATTTATTTAATTTAACGACAATAATGGAAAGATACAAACAGATAGAATATAGATCAATTGGCAGGACACAACAGGATATTATAAACGAAAATAGAATCTCAAATTTAATTGAACAAACTATTTCACACTCAATACAAAAAAGATCAATAAACATTTTAGGGACTATAATAAAATTTATAACTGGGATTCCAGATCATGACGATCTTATTGAAATAAAAACACATTTAAATGAAATAATAGAAAATAATAATCAACAGAGAGTCATTAACTCACACTTTGAACGGTCAATCTCAAAGGTTGATCCTCAATCAATCTCAACAAGCCTGGTCATATCAGAAACTTTGAAGGAATTAGAAACCCTATTCGAAACTATAAATTCTGTAAAGACAGGAAATTACTTGTCTAAGTCTTTAAATTTAAATGATATAAAACAAATAATAAAAAACGAAAAGTTAGATATTCCAGTTTTAAATGTAATGGAATACTCTACAATAAATGTAATTAGAATTAAGGATACATATGTAATCATTTATAAATATCCTTTAATAACGCAAAAATGTAAATTATTTAAAATAACATCATTAAGCTATCTGCATGGCAAATATATATTAGACAAATATATAGCTCAATGTAATATAAATAATTATTCAAGAGTAAAAGAATGTAAACAATCACTAAATACTTTTATATGTAAAACCAACAAGGATAATGAATGTATTTCGAAATTAGTGCTAAAAGAAAAAGCAAATTGTAAAACTATTGAAGAAACAAATGCAAATATCACAATATTAGATTATGGTAATATAATATTAGATGGAAAATATGAAATTAATAACGAAACTATCTCAGGAGTAAACTTGATCCAGTTCAATGACACCATTAAAATAAATGGACGAAAGTACATAAACATACAGGATACAATAAAACAGATAATCCAACATGAAGGCACCATAACAATTGATGAAGTAATCAACTCCAATGAAGAAACTAAATTTACGAATATCCGGAAGTTACATAAACTACTCATTCCAATCGAAGATCACCCGATCCAAACTTTTTGCTACACAATTACAACATTTGGAATTATAATCCTGATAATTTGGACACTACTCAAATTAATCAAACTACGACAAGTTACTCAAGAAAGAAAGAAACTACACGAACTCCAAAAACTCACAGCCAACTTTACATTATAAAAATGAGGACATTTTGTTTTTTTTTTAAGAGGGAGGAGAGTTAATACCAGTATCAACGACATTTATACACAAGTATATGAGAAACGCTGATAAAGCCAGCTCTGCCTAAACAAATAAACAAGAGTATCAAAACAAGACTTTGAACTCATATCTGAATACAAGACATGCATAGGCCACAAGATAAGCCGCATGATAAGCACTTGTTTATAATAAATAATAAGATTAGACTTTAGACCTAAGCCACAAAACATGGATATGTTATCAACTTAACGAATAGTATATAAGACATAGGATAATACAAAAACATGTTCATTTTAACTATGTAATTCAAAAGAATAAAGTTCATATTCAGCAAAAGAATATATAGTTTTTGAAACCATTCATAAGTATATGAATTAACTCGTGCAAGCCCACTTTTGACCAAAAACAACGACGGCTTGATGATTCGGAGCAGTGTTTAAGGGGTCAGTAAGGTAATCTGGCCTGTTTTTTTGACATTTTTTTTATAGAATTTTTTATTCTACAATACAACTTTTTTCACATATCATGAGGTATATCGCGGAGTGTATAAACAAATTTTTTTCGGAATTTTTTGAGTTGAATGGTTATCGTCCCTACTAGAAAAATGTTGATAAATAAGAAAGTATTTTAATTAACTTTTTTTTTTAATTTTTTCACTTGTTTTTTTACATTAATTTTGCCATAACATTGTCAATAAATTATAAAAAATTATGAATTATGAAATAGGGACGATAGCGATACGACAACGAAGGAAACATGTCTCCAATATTTCACTCCGAAATCCATTAGACATGAGCGAGTGAATTGCAATCGAAGAGCCCGTTCCAAAGCGTGGAAAAACTACTTTAGAAAAAGAAACGCTCGGATTTGTGGAAGAACAAAAATTGGCTTTTGCACCACGATAACGCCCCTGCTCACACACATCGTTGCTTGTGCGCGACTTTTTGGCCAAAAACAACACACTAATGATGCCGCAGCCACCGTATTCCCCAGATCTGGCCCCCTGTGACTTTTTCTTGTTCCCTAAACTGAAGAGGCCCATGAAAGGACGACGTTACGCTTCTCTTGACGAGATAAAGACGGCATCGAAGGAGGAGCTGAAGAAGATAAAAAAAATGATTTTTTGAAGTGCTTCGAAGATTGGAAAAACCGTTGGCACAAGTGTATAATATCTCATGGGGATTACTTTGAAGGGGAAAAAATAGATATTCATGAATAAATAAATAATTTTTGAAAAAACACAAAATTCGCGATACTTTTTGAACACACCTCGTAAATGCTGGTATTTTATAGTTGCTTAGGCTCGACAGCCTTGAGCACACCACACAAAAAATTTTAATTATTTCGGAAAATAAAAATGCAGAAAGATATGAAAACTAATTTTTTTATGAGTTAATTCATGTCCTTATCCAAAGAAAACAAAGGAAAACCTTTCGTTAGCGAGTGATGAAGGTCAGGTAAAAATTTATGAAAGCTAAGCGCTTAAGTAACATTCCAGGTAGTTATTTCAAACAATGAAAAACTAATCACCCTCCACAGTCCACAATTTTCGGAAAAACGGTATAGCTAATTAATAAAAGGGATTAATACCTTCGTAGCTAGGTAGCGTCTTTTAGAGTATAAAAGGATCAGTCAGCTCACTTCTTCATCAGTTGAACATTATCAGTTTAAGCAACTGAAGCTCTTAAGAAATCGAACAATCTACCGTGTAAACTAAAATTATCGTATGAAGATGGCGAAAATCTGGGTACGCAAGGATTTGTTTACTAGCGCCTCCTTTGATCCTAAAACGCCGAACGCGTTGAAACTGTATATGTATGATATTCAAACGAATATTAAAAATCTAGCGGATGCTATGAATCGAAGCAATCTAAAAATGACTGGTGATGCCCATGCAAGGACTGTAGAAACTAGTGATAATCTCTTTACAACAAATAAAACAAATGTCGAGAAGCTGGAAGCAGAATTAAAAATCCGAATTGACTGTGAGGATATAGGTCTAAATTATGCCCACCGCAGCAATCGCAGAAGACGTAGATGTGTTTTGAATAAATAATTGAATCTCATTTGAAATTGGACAACGGATGATGACCATGCAAAGACCATGAAATGACATTTGATACCCATACAAAGACTCAATAGTATACTCGCCGTAGCAGTTTGTTTTTGAAGAAAGAAAAATATTTAAATTGAAGCTAGTGTGCATGTGTCTTTTAACCTTTTAACTTTTAAAGATTTTAGGCGTTCTTTTATTGTAATACATATTTGATTTTTAACATTTATACTATATAAATTAATTTTTCACATTTTTTACTATATAAAATAGAGTTATACATAACTTGTGGCATAAAAATTTAAGAATCTTCAGCGATTAACAAAATACAAAAATGCAAAATTCTTCACATTTTAACTAAGAACTATCTGATTTTTGTTTAAAGAATTTTGGGTAATATCTATTCAATGGAATCTGTTATAAATATCAGCGAGAGTCGACTTTTTCGTTATTACTATTTCTTATTATTCTTGTGCTTTATTGAATGCTTGTGGAAGAAGAGAGGCAAGACCGAATCAAAACACAAAACAAAAATTACCAGCTGTAACTGCCTTTCTTATTGTTGTCGTAGCGTCCAAAAAAATTTATGAAGTAATTTCGAGGCATTATGCCGTATTCACAGTCCTTGGCCGGATAAAAATCCGGTTCCGTTTTGGTTACTTAGGCCCGACTGATGTGGGATATTTCCTTATCACATATAGAGCCTCTACTGATTAAGTGACAAGCATATAAAAGCTATCCTGAAATTGGTTCTCGAGTAAAATATGATAGATTTAGTTTACAGACTATATATTGTGTCACTACTGCTTCACTGAAGATAGTATCCGACTTTTCTTGGGTTTGAGAAGATATGTAGCTCTTCTGCGCGTCTGGCCTCAACGACTTTTTCTTGTTCGGACCTTATAAAAATGAAGTGAGATAGAAGCGATGAAGCCTCTTTCGAAATAACAAACGAATGATGGCATAAATAATTTCAGAAAATTTTAAGATCTAAAATCTTATTTGCCACCCACCTAATACTTCATTACAGTCGACTACCATATACATATGTATAAATAAACATAAAAATAGATCCGAACTACTTTTTAATCATTTGATAATATTTTCATAAAAAGTAATAACATATGAGCGCCGATTGCAATTTAATGGTAAAAAGTCTAAACTTTTTTTCTTTTTCCGCGCCATTTCCATAAATTTCAGTTCATTCGGTTATATTTTCTTTTTTTGTTTTTCTGAAATGCTGTGCATAAATGAATGCAGTTCATATTGAAAATTTATGACTTTTATTGCTAAATCCGTAACATATGACATTCGCTGTAATCGAAAATAGAAAGCAACAAAGCGAGTGAAATATGGAACAAAGAAATGGAAAATGCACTTGATTGCATAAGCAAGAGACCGTATTGTGTAGATGTGGAATACTGAGAATAGCAGAAATTAATGCATTAAATGAACAAAAAAATTAATGGAGTGTAAGGTCGAAGCAAAATTGGATATGGTTTTCTTCTAAGTTATTCTGGTAGCTACGCATCGACACCGACAGCCGATATACTTATAACGTTATACATATTATATATTCTTTCCAACACGAATTAAGTTCTTTTATTTAATAACCTAATAAATACATTGTTTATATAAAAAAGAAAGTTAATGCTTGCTTCAATCTCATCAGATGTTGACTGCAAAATGTTAAATTAATTGTTCGACCAGGCTGGATCAGCTCATGGTGGATGATTCCTTTCCAATCCCACCAAACACTCAGCATAACCTTTCGAGGCGTCCATCCTGGCTTTGCGACCTTTTGTTGAGCTTCACCACGCTTTGACCATGATATTTTTCGTACATTATTAGTTGATCATTGGTTGATCAACTTTTCGTTTCCCATTACCATTCGCTTCAGAAGCGGTTCGATTTCATTTCGTTTCAGCAAAGAATCACAGATGTTAATTCGGTCCATTCAATTTTTCGCAGAAAATTCATGTGGTACCCAAACATAGAGCTTATTTTTGTAGCCAGCCTTTCTTAAATGGTTCAAAATTGTTTGATGATGAATGTTAAGTTCCTTGGCGATGTCATAGCTGCTTATGTGACGGTTTTGGAGAAATTTTTTCAAAATTTCAACGACTTTTTCAACGATAGCTAGACCAGAACGAGGTGCATCTTTTACATCGAAATTTCCAGAATGGAAGCGAGCGAACCATTGTTGTGATACACGAACTGATTCAGCATCGTCTCCGTAAACTTCACAAATTTCATTGGTAGTTTGCGTGGCATTCTTCCCTTTTTTATACAAACATTTCAAAATTTAGCGAATTTCTTCATTATTTTCTCTTATTTTTGAACAGCTGTAACTTTTTTCAATTTCCCCGAATTTAATGTTTTGGTCAAATAAAGCTTTCAGCCTCACCTTTCCAACACTTATGGTATGATACAATGTGATTGTTAGCACTGGATATATACGACAAAATACGAAAGGACTTTTTCGACTTTACAATATAAATAATCAGCGTGACGAGCTGAGTCGGTTTAGCTATGCCCTACTGTCTGTTTGTAAATATGCGATTTACCCGTTTACTGTTTGAGATATCGTCATGAAATTTTACACAAGTTTTTTTCTCACCAATCAGTAACACATTTCACGGAATCGCCGATATCGAGTCACTATAGCATATAGCTGCCATACAAGCAGAACGATCGGTATCAAGTG
This sequence comes from Bactrocera dorsalis, assembly GCF_023373825.1. Lineage (NCBI taxonomy): Eukaryota > Metazoa > Arthropoda > Insecta > Diptera > Tephritidae > Bactrocera > Bactrocera dorsalis. The sequence goes on along the minus strand of NC_064305.1, from coordinate 80,668,386 downwards.
CTTGTATAGACAGCTTCTATATTTGACGAGATATTTACCTGAAATTTCGCATGTGCTATTATCTAAGGCAATTATGTGATCTCCGAAGAAATTGTTCAGATCGAGTCACTATAGCGTATAGTTACCATGTAAACTGACCTGTCAAAATAAAGTTCCTTAAGTAACTTTTTATGTTTGTGTGTGGTATTATAGTTTCCGTACAGCCGAGGTTAGCTTTTTTGGTTTTTTGTATAATATTTAGATCCACTGCGACCAAAGACTTTGACTATTTAAATATTAACTTAAAGCCGCACATTGGCTTCGGTTGATTTTGATCACTTTTAATAATTGAATGAAACTTCTCTGTGCTTTCACACTCTATGTTTACACCGCAGGTGTTGTAACACTTCCGTGCGAAGAAAGGATGTAAATTTTTCTGGACTCTGCCGCTTGTAACACGGAGTTACAGTGTCGCCTGTGTGTCTTCGAGTGCGAATAAAGGAGGTACTGCGAGGTTTCCAGTGTGTGTTCAGCCACAGCTGTTCTTCTGTTGGTCATTAGCAGAAGCCACGTTCCCAAGTTAACGACTCTGTTTTTTACAATACGCATAAACACACACACACACACTCAGTTGAAAAAAGGAACTGTTATCAAGAGCTTTCGCATTGTGACTTGCCACGCTTGGTTAACTGTTTGGTGCAAATATTTGCACGCAGTCACAAAAAAGTAATAATCACATGTAAATATACACACATATACCACATACAGTGTGAATTGGCGGGGCTAACAAGCACGCACGCACACACACATGCACCTAGACCCACTGTAATGCCGTTTTTTCTATGCATTTTTGAGCGTGAGTGCCCTTATCTCGCCGCCGCTCTTCCTCACATACATCACCTTGTTTGTATGTGTGTGTGTGTGTGTTGGTGCTTCATGGTGTCCCCTTTTTAATTAAAATTTTATGGAAAAACTGCTGCTGCCACACACGTACCGCCGTCGCCACCGCTGCTGTCTTCCTTAACTCGTTCGCTCATCGGATTTATTGTCCTTTTAGTTATTGTTTTTCTTCGCATTTTGGCTTCGCTTCTGCTTCGCTGGCCTTTTAGCAGCGCTGTTGTGGCATTTCATGAAATTTTACAGCGCTTTGTTTTGCTTTGCCACTGCCACGCTGCATTTTGGCTGCTTTGCCTGGCCGGCATGCTTCCGCTGCTCCATTTCCGCGCACCCCCTCCCCCTCTGGAGTTCAAATTGAGTTGCACTTTTATGGTCGCGTCGAGTTATTTTTCACCGTTGTTATTATTTTTATTGTCTTCGCGCTAGCATAGTTGTTGTTATTGTTATTGTCTGCCACACCACTATCTGATGAAGTTGCAGCAGTCTGTGTGGCCGTAATGACAATAACAGCAACAACACAAATGAACCTGTGTACAGTTTTTGGCGCACTCGCTTGCCTCACGCCTCCCTTTCGTTCGCCCAAATGTTTATAAGCGCACAAACGTGCAACGTGTGGCAAGTTGCATGTGCTGGCTACCGGTTGCAGGTATGTATGTGTGTGAGTTTTCCGCGTCGCACGGAAATTAAATTGTACAGCTATCGTCCAGCGAGTCTAACTATGTTGCGGCTACGTCTCTACAAACACACAGCTGCGTTGGTTTGTGTGTGCTTGTGGCACGTGTTTGTATGCGATGTTGCACTGTGTGTGTGTGTATGTTTGCGAGCGACCATTTTAATGGAATGTAATGACTTGATTGGAAACAGATTATCGCCGACACTGTGCAGCAGTCCAGCGCAACATCATAATAACACTCACAAATGCTAGCACAAACACACACACTCACACACAATTGCAGCTGCAAATGGCAACATTCATATTCCAAACAATTTTGTATTTTGTACTAAAATTTTTCGGATTTCTTTCTGTTTGCTTTTTGTGGCAATCACAACCCAATTCCGTTTTGATTTTTCGTTGTTGTTGTTGTTTTAGTTCGTTCTGTCGCAATTTGTTTTGTGTCTGTTGCAATTTTAATTTGTCCAAATTGTTTTGGTGGATTAAATACGAAAACACGAATGACCACTGTGACGTAAATTGCATTTTGGTTGATCGAGTAATAAAATTTTGTGTTGATTGCATTGATGAGTGCATTGGTGAGCACCAGGATGCGCACACATATGATCATTGGATGTACAAAGCACACACATACGTATTTTAGTATGTACGGTGTCTACGCCAGTAAAGAAGAAGAAGAGGTATGACAATTAAGTAATAAGACTGATTCCATAAAAACCGTATATTTGAAAATTATTCTACAACTCTGCTATCCCCTTCAAAGTAGTCCCCTTGGGCAGCTATACAGCGATTCCAGCGCGTTTTCCATGCTTCGTAAGATTTCTGGAACGTTTCGACTAGGATGCCCGCGAGTACCCTCGTCACGGCCGCCTGGATTTCCGTAATCGACTCAAAATGGGTTCTTTTGACCACCGATTTTGTTTTAGGAAACAAAAAAAGTCACAGGGTGACATGTCGGGCGAATAAGGCGCTCGCTGCAACACGGCGACTCCTTTAGAGGCCAAATACTGGGACACGCTGAGGGCGGTGTGGCACGGCGCGTTGTCGTGATGAAGGATCCAGTTACGAGCGATGACTGGGCGCACCCTGTTGACTCGTTTTCGCAATCTTCCGAGTACTTGGCAATAGTAGACTTGATTCACAGTTTTACCCGGTGGAACGAATTCTTTGTGGACGATTCCACCACTATCAAAAAAGGCAATAATCATCGTTTTCCCCTTCGACTTGCTCATGCGAGTGAGCTTTAGCGTTTGGTTTCTCCTCACGTCGGAAACTCCCAGAAATCAGTTTCTTTTGTAGAATCAGGTCCAGAGTTTAAATTTCTTACTTCAGTTGAACGAATCTTAATCGAAGGTAAGAATATAATAATAGACATCTGAATAAACTCCACAGTATATTAAGTTGCCTCAGTCCTCAAAGAGTATGAAAGAGAATGAAAGTGAGAGTAAAAAAAGAAATAATGATCATCAAGGAAAGGAAAATATCAAAAGCAAAAAATTACCGCTTTTGAAAACTCGGACCTTTGTATCAACGCATTCACAATAACATCTAACACCTCACCTCATCTCTTGTATATCCACTCTTACTTGTAAAATACTGCAAAAATTCATTAATAAATGAACATGGACGCATACACACAGACAAAAGTGTATGTGTGCAGTAAGACAAACAAGCATAAATGCAAACAAAAAACCGGATAATCTAAATTGCAACAGGAATCAGGCGAAGATTTTATGCTGCAATGCCTGTCAAATTGCAAAGGGGCGTAAGTCGGTGATCCTGAGGCAGGGTTAAAGTGCATGAAAAGTCGACAGACTTTAGTATTCCTAAGGAAAATGTCATTTAAGCTGGAATAAAAATAATAGCAATAACAACAAAAGCAACATACAACAGCCAGTATGGGTCCAACAAGAAACAGGGGAACGAAGGTAAAAGCAAACAAGCTGATGACAAGCTGAGCAGCTGACGAATGCAACGGCTAAAAGTGTACGAACTGGGTGGGGATCAGCTGAATGTTTCTGTGTATGTGTGTGTAAGTGCGTTGACAAAACACTTTTGGCCTGAGGAGGAAAAAATTATTATTATTATGAATTTCTCTTTGAGCTCCAACGCTTTCTCGGAAAAAATCTAAACATTGAAATGACGTGCCACCATTTTCCCCATTATTTTTGCAACATTCGTATTACTGTTGTTTTTGTATTTTCATACTAACGCCTGTGCGTGGATCGTACTCGCTTTTTAAAGTGCACAGTGACAGTTACTAAGCAAGATAAAAATCAGAGCAGCTCCGTAATGAGAGGATAAACGGTGCTGCAAATAGATGCTCTTTGGCTAGGTGTATGTTGTTGCAGTGTTGTTCGAAATTCAGCGTAAATATGAGATATAAATAGAGTACTCGGAATGGGAGTGAACAAATGCGTCAGGCAAGCGAAGTTAAATCTCAACCCTATGATAATAATGGTGTGATGTTGCAGGGCGTATACTGTGAGAACATTTATGAAAAATTTGAAGTCTAGAGAAAGTTTGGAGAGCTTTCTTCGTACTCATTATAAGGGCATACAGGAATTTTTCTAGTGTTCAAAAGTAAAAAATTGGGCTCGAAGTTAGTCGAAGTACACAGTTCGTCAACTTTTACCTTCGTTCCATTTTGTTTATTTAATATTATATCTTTAGGGAGATTTATCGAGAGATAAACTTTCTTTGATTTATTTGACTTAAAGCGAGTTCTTTCATCATGCTCACTTCGTTGTCTGACATTATAAAGACTATAGTTTCTTTGTAATGGAAAGAGTTAAAGATTTTTATCGGGCTAAAAATTTGTCAATTCGGCAGCTCAAGAAAGTTTCATTGAATTCAAGAATATCAACTCCGAATTTATATTAATTTTGCTTTTCTATAATAGGAAGCTAACACTAGCTACTACAGCGCATTTGTTTCAGCATTGCATACCTGAACTTTTCAACCATATTAAAGAACTCAAAATTAGCTCAATATGCCCGAAATTGACAGAGAAAGATTAAGTTTATGAAATGATTGTCTTCTGAGCTCTTAATTACAGATCTTATTAATTAATTTTTACACGTTCGTTTGTCTGGTCCTCTGTCTTTATGTATATAAGTTAATTAGTTCCTAAGGTTTTTAGATATTGAACGAAAATTTTTGACAAGTTTTTTCTCTCCAAGAAGCTGTTTATTTGTTAGTACTAGAACCTCTGAACATATTGCTTGGATCAGACCATTTCAGCTAATACCTCGCATACAAACTGACCGATAAAAATATCTTATACTCCTAGCATGGCAAAATGGGCACATATAGTTAAAGCCGAGGATGAAATACGCGCCCTTGAATATCTTAAAACATCATAAGGAGTTTTTTTAAAAACAGAAGGCTGATTTTTGACACCGACAAAAGCACCAAAAGTTACTATATCCCAAGTGGAGTACTCCAAAGCTCAATACTAAGCCAACTATAACGGAATCTTATCTATAACGGGTGCTAGGAAGGCAGAAACTAAAAGACGTGAAACTAACAGCAGATGCGGACGCGTTCATGGTGGTGGCAGTGGCTGAGTTGACTTAAGAAATCAATACAATGAATGCTGGAATGGTTTACGCCAATGGGTTTCTTCTGTGAGTCTGGAACTGGCTGAGTACAAAGCATAAGTGTTGCTCATAAGCATCAGGAAGGTAGAAGAACAAATAAAGCTCACCATGCGCTGTTGAAGAATCTGGTAGTAATATTAGACTTAATTTAATTAAATCAAAAATATAAGGACCAACTGGCGTACACTTTCGATAAAGCAAATAAAATGTATAAGTCTATCGAAAAGGAAGACCTCCACTCCGTTGCTCAATGACCACGCATTCCTTTCATACTTAAAACACATAACGGTTCCATAACAGTTGTGTTCTTTCTTAGTTCGTGGAATACGATCGGACCTCACTCAGTAACAGTATCCCTATCCTGTTACTATGCTTATTTGCGCCTTTGCAAGACAAAGTACCGCAATATATGCCGCCTATGCGTCGCCTGCGCCGAGCCTGACGCTCTGGCACATACACTTACTTACAAAATATTAGCACTACAACATACGCATTTACAGTGACATACAAAATACATACAAGCATAAGCGTTCCGACAGACACATACACTGCTTATAAAAGTGTTTGCTAAAAAATAAGTACGGTGCATAGGCTTTCTTCAATCCGAGTAATAAGCGCTTTTCAATCTGTATCAACCGACGCTGCTGAAGTATCAGCCATATGCCGCCCATTAACATCCAAGGAGATGAACTTATGCGATTATATCAGCTATCAGCGCCTAAAACAATATCAATAAGGACAGAGAAGAGGAACAGGAGCTCCAAAATGTAGCAACAGCGGAGGCAATCCTCATCCAAAAGGCGCTGGACCTACAGACTATAGCGGAGATCTACTTGTAGATAGACAACATGGGTACCTGAATTTCCAATACTCAAGGGACATGGTTGCTTTAGAAGCTACCTATACAGATTCCACAATGACTTTAGTCCGAACTTTCGGACATTTACAGAGTATATAGAAGACTCTCAGCATGTACATATACTTTTATTGCCCTCTCTTCTCAAATGAAAGTGAAAAACTAATAACAATACTCGATGGTAGTTTTACGGTTGATAATTTAATAACACTCATATGACAGTCGACTTAGAAAAGGAAAGCTGTTAGCGAAGCGTGAGCTTCTATAATTACAAACTGAGACTTTTTCAACAGATAAGGCGACCGTCAGACCGTAAAATATAGCATACTTAAATATCCTGCCCCTCCCACGAAGTAAAACTTAACCGGTGGTACCCTGGGGGAGTTTTGAGTTGAGTGTAAGTTAGGTTTAGCGTATTAAAGTTCCAAGTTCAATGCTTTTCCTACTACAAAAAAGAAAACAAAAAATCGTTTATTATTATTTTCATTCACATTGTATCTGCTATTCTCAACCTTATTATAGAAATGTCAGTTGGCTTAAAACTCAAAAATACGTATCAAAAGCGATTATTTTTAGAAAAAGCATTTATAAAGCAACTTCGCCTTGGTTTCAAAATTGTTCTTGATGTCGCACATTTCAAAATATAATCTTTTTGGAATGTTTATAATTGCAATAAAAAAAATATTTTTTTTTTTCAGTGTACTGCCACCTAAATGCTGACATGTTTAAGACAACGTTAGCACTGTTAAGAGCTGTAGAAAGAAAAAATGCATTACCTGAGCGAAAAGTGACGGCATTAAAGCCAAATCCAAAATGCACAATCTAAGCAGCTTTTCCGAGCTCAGCGTTAAGAGCGAGATTAATGCTTTAAAAATATCGAAATTCCTGGAAATAAAATGCAGGAATTTCACCTTAAAAGCACTTAGTATTTCATATTAAAATTTGCTCAGCAGTTTTAAGCGGCGCTTATAGCGATTCCAGCGAAACAGGAATCATGAGCTTGTTGAGATTTTTTATAGCAAACTGATGACTGGAAGCTAACAACATGCAACATACAGTCTAATATTATGTTTCAACGTGCAACACTTGAAAATGTATATGTGTATGCGTGCAAATACAGGCTAGTTGTTGTTGCAGCTGTACATATTTTATAATGACTTCTAATGTTGCCAACGTGGCCGCGAGCAACTTTTCCTGCATGTTGCACACGCTAGCACTTTTCATATAAAACCGTTTTTTAATATTGCTCACAAGCATGTTTGTCTTTGTTTTTATTTTTATTCCTTTCTAATCGTTTTGTGTTTCACTATTTGGCGTCTTTTATTATTATTTCTATTTTATTTTTTTATTTCTTTTCCACTCATTTGCTGTGCTTCTCAATTCTTTTCATACCGACACACCCTAAAAGTAGGCAATATGCAACAGTTGCCGTTGCTCTTACTCGCGTATGTGTGTGTTTGTTGGTGTACAGTTATGCGCCTATTTATATTTTCGCTTCCGGCATTATGCATAATTTTTTCTTGTTGTTTTTGTATTATTATTTCATATTTACTCTGTGTCTTTATTGCAAGCAAGCATGCTCCCTTTTCCCCTCCATGCTCTCGCTATGCGTGTTGTTGCGGGGCGTGAGCGGCATAACGGTTTGTCGAGTTGAGTTGCTGAAGTGCGGTTTACTGCCAGGAAATGCGAAATTTTAATAAATCATAAGCTTTCATTCTGTTGCCAACTGAGCGATGCTGCCGTTGACTGTTGGCCCGCAAGTCTTTTGCTTTTCTGCTTCTTCTCTTGTTTCCTCATTTCACTGCAGCTCTTCAGTTGCTAGTAATATGACAGTTGAGTAGTGTAGCGGCCAGCGGCCAGTTGAGTGGAGGAAAATCTGAAATATTTTGCATAAGCACGGCATCAAGCATTCGCTGAGAAAGGTAATGGCTTGCAGCTTTTAAATGGAAATTTCATAAAATTAGTGTTTCTTTATAATTTAGTAACCTGGAAATACAGAGAATATTTTCAACTATAACGAATAAACTGTTTTTTTTTATTCATTTGTGCTTTTGGTCATTTAACTGATATTTTTCTCTTCATATTCTCTTTAAATTGAGTCTTGACCATCGCCAAATATCGGCTTACTGGCTTTATATCCGTTGTTATATTTTGAAAGGGAGAGTTCTAGCCATGTAAGTTGTCCACCATTTCCTGTTACAAACTACTCGATAAAATCTCAAAGTAGATGCGACGTAATAATCCATTGATGATACACCAAATCCACTTCTTGACATGTAGTGACTATATAAAATTAACTTTATGTGAATATCATTAACTGAAGTGCAGTCCCTTGAACAGATATTCCTCTTTTGTGTTATCCATAAACTCCTAAAGAAGGATCATCATATTCTCATACAACGACAAAGCACTTTGAGCCATTGTCGGACTGAGATTGGTAACTTAGTTTGACAATAGCTGGGAAATAGATTAGGAAGTGACAAGCTGATTCCACCATACAGCAAAAAGCGGCCGACAAAAAATTTCGGGGCACCACGTGGAATCAGAGCACCTATAATTGACTTTGCAAGTTGTAAGTTTAGAGGACCTTTTATGGTTCGCGGTCACACAAGCTTTGGTTGTTGATCAGCGCTTGCCTTGCTCACTGGAGGTGAAAGGTCCAATGCCAGAACGTAAAAAGACATTAAAAATCGACTCGCTTCCAATCGACTGAAATTGGGAAAAGGTTGCCACCCTCTTTACAGAACTTATGACTTCAGATCCGAATACTTGCTTAAATGTAGATACTGTGACATTAGTTGTTTACGCTAGATTAAGGATGAAGCCATGTGTAGAAGTTCACGCAAGTTTGGAAAATTCTCTGATCGCCATTCACTTCGAAGTGACTAGAAACGATTCTTTTACACATGGCGTCAGGCAGCTTACGACTTCCGGGGTAGCCAAAAAATATCCGTTTGCAGGTAAAAAGGCGAATCATCCTCAACCTCAGGGTTGTGCGCTGTGTTCGGGACCCGCCACTTAAAAAGTAACCCCAATAGAATGAAGAAAACAGCCTCGGATGAGAGAACCCTTACGGCTATAACCGCATAAGTGGTGCCTACGCCATTAAATAAAATGAAGTCTTCTTTATCTCTAATGGTCATTATGGTTTTTAATAGCTTCGATGCTTCATGATTATGATCACAGACTTCATTGATTTTCAAAGCTAGAAACCTTTCATCTGTCCCAATACTGCGTATTATCCCTCTATTTATTTACTCCAAATGTAGTAATTTTCAACTTATCTGTTCATTTTATATGTTTTGACACTATGTAAATTGCTATCGCAATGGAAATTTTTTATAGTTTGAACGATATTTTCGACAATTCGAAAGGCTTCTTAGAACATAATCTTGTCTTTCTAACGCCTTATAATGTAATCATTTATGTTTGTATAACGCGACATACAAAATACTAAAGGCTTCTATGGGAGAAATATGTTCGCTTTCACACATTTTCCTTACTTTTCCTTTTAATTTTGTGTAGTCGAAAAAGCCTTTCGTATTTTTAAGGAAATTTTAAATTTTATCTTTCCAACATTATGACACAATGTGATTGGTAGCACTGGAGATATACTACCGCATCGACATCTATTGACAAAATACGAAAAAACTTTTTCGATTACTTAATATTAGGAACTTATTTTTATGTTAATTTTTAAATAAATACATAAAATTCTTCTTTTATATATTTTGACTTTTTTTCTTTAATTTTTCAATTTCATCACGGCGTTTTGTTTAAGAAATATGTCGCTGCTGCTTGAGTGTTTTTAAATAATTACCACAAAGTTTTGTTTTATTACAAAGTAAGCCTTACTTATAATATACAAGCATCGATTTGTCTCTCGAAATTGAATACAAACTTAACACTATTTTCTAATAATACTAACCTTAAAAATAAATATAATTGGTTTGGACATTTGCTTTTCTTGTGACATTACAGTTACTTATCATCAAGTCCAATAAAAATCAATTTTAAATGAGATTTGTCGCATAAATTGTAGCATTCAAAAAATCGAATATATGTATTTGTCTGCATGAGGGTACTTACCCACAACTTGCATTATTTTCCACGAAATCATTTAAACTTGAATATTCACCAAATTTTCAAAAGTCCTTTTATCTTATAGAACATTTCCATTTGTGTCATTATTTATAACTTCACGCAGTGAAGGATTTTATTTAATTTATCAAGAAAGTCGTAAAGCCGCAGACATTGTCAAACGAACCGTATGCAGCACCCAAACACACACACCACCATAAAAGCAGTCTAAGCTTAACCCTGCTACGGAATACAGACGAAAGTGCTTCTTATGCGGACCCACGCCTTCTTGCAATCGCTTATGCTTATTTCCTTATCTTGCATGACTTTGTTACTCCCTTTTCTTTGGACAATTTAGCCAAGCGTATCATTGCATTATGTGCCTAAGTAATAAGTTGCTCAGCCGCCATGGCGGACCAAATGCTTTGAAATCGCGTTTTGTTGAACAAAACTTGGTGGCGATTTGGAGGTGAAGTTTTTTGGCGTGTGTTTTGCGGTAAATGAAGGCCGAGATGTTTGGGCGAATTCGGTTTGTAAGTGGCAAGGCTTTGGTGGTTAGAAAAATCGGGAGAGTTTTGACCATTTTTGGAATAATTATGTTATAAATGTTTTTATACCCTGAATAAGATATACATATTAGGTTTATCACAAAGTAAAGGAATATATTTAATCAAGCAAGAAGATAGTTTTTTTGCCAATAACATCGATATCGGACCATTATAATTTATAGTTGCCATACGAAGTGAACGATCGGAATCAAGTGCTTGCATGAACTACTTTTTCATTTGAGGAGATATTTCCACGAAATTTGGTACATATTGTTTTCTAAGGCAAAGCTATATTATCTGAGTATATTGTGCAGATCAGACCACTATAGCATATAGTTGCCATACAAACTGACCGATCAGAATCAAGTGCTTGCATAGACAATTTTTTTATTTGATGTGATATCATTACGAAATTTGCTATGAAATATAGTTCAAAGCAGTGACATAATCTCTGAAGAAATGGTTCAGATCGGATGACTATAACACATAGTTGCCCTACAAATTAAGCGTTCAAAACGAGGTTCTTATTTGAAAAACTTTACTTTTTGCCAAGATATCTTCACAAAATTTGATTGCGACTTTTGTCGAAGATAACACTACAATCTTCGAACATAATGTTCGAATCTGAGAACTAAAGCAAATAGCTGTCATACAAACTGACGAATCCAAACCATGATATATGTATACTTTTATACTCTATTACTATTATGCATATATGAAATGTATCTGTGAATAATATTACAAGTTTCTGGTTGCCGAAGCCTTCATTTTATTTTGTTTCAAATAATTTTTAAATTCATTTCAGATACTTAATTCTGTTACGAACTCGAAACTGTCCTGCTTATTGTTGAATAGTCGCGCACAAGCACACTTTTGCACTTCCTTAGCATCTGCTAAAGCCATGCTCAGCTTCGCCTGATTTAAAAATCTTAGGGACTTGCGTTTTTTTCTTCTACTTTCTCGCGCCGCATTCAAGCTACCGCTTATTGCTTAGCGCTTGTTGTTGTCTACACGCATTCGAAAAGCTTTTAAGTGAATTTCCGCGGCTTAGCATTAAATATGCAATGAAATCCTTTTGAATTTATAAACCCAAATCCTTCGCGGAATTCCATAACTTTTGGCATTTGGCCTTTCAACCGCTGACTTCATTAAATTTCATAAACATTCACGTTTATAATTCTGCGAAATAATTCAAATTCGGTTTAATCTCAACAAAACGGGAACATTTTTTTTCTACTTGAAATAAATTATAATTGAAATTGCATACTTTGCATGCACAACTTCGCTTATTACACATTCATGCCGTGATGTGGCTCCACAAGCGTCACCCCTCTGCCTCGCTCATCATCTCTAGCGTTGCCATGCTACTGGAGTTTGCCATTTCAATTTGTCACATTCGCAGAAATTATTTCATTGTCTACGCGGCAGTCACCGCCACACACACACATTCGCACAACATACTTGCCACTTGCATTGTGCCGCTGATGCGTGCAATGCGTTGGCAACGGTAACGCATCGGCAATGAGCGACCGGCAATGTCGGCTGTAGCAACGTGTGCAACAAACCACCGCAACACAATATGCAGGATAATTAAGCCGTGCCACAAATGTGCAGCAATACAATGCAATGTACCGTTGTTGTTGCAACATGCATACAGCCGCTATTTGATTGCAACGCATACAAAGTGCATTTAAATGTGTGTGTGTGCACACGTATTGTCTCCTTGCACAAACATAACCTCACACTGTACCCCATGCTGACTTAACGGTAAGCGAGCCGCTGAAGCATGGCGCTGCAGATATTTGCTTATTTCTTTTTGGTTTTCGTTTTTTTTCCTGTAATTTAATGACATACGCAATTTGTCATCCATAACGGTAAATGGTAGCCTTTAGGTCCGAAAATGTGAAGTCTTCAGCCAAACACTGGCAAGGACTGAGTTCGCTTTCCAATATCTTTTTTAGTGACCCTGTGAAGATTATGATTATAGTGAATGGTTAAAATGTGATTTTCGGTCAAATAAACCTGATGTCCTTCGAATGTTGAATTCTGAGCAATTTTTGGTCGTCAGTCAATTTGTGTGGAACAAACCGCGTTCATACCTTTCGTAAGCCCAAATGTTCAGTTAAAATACGATAAGTCGATGTTTTGGAGATGTTCAATTCCATTTCCATGAATTTCAATGATGATTTCTGCTGATTTTTGAAGAATTCATACACAGTTCAGATTGAATTTCAGGTGACCACGGATTTTGATTGGCAATCATCGCCATAAACTTGTTTAATCACTTGAAACGTTTCGGTAAAAGTTTTATCAATTTTAAAACAAAAATTTAATGTTGGCTATTTGTTCGAAGCTCATTTTCGCACCGATAACTCAAACATACTAACACTTAAAACCCAATAACTTCACTTCCAATCAATGAAATTTTAAGAAATTTTCACTAGACAATCGATAAAAATACATAGCAGATTCTAATGCACCAGTCGACATATAGAAGTCCTGTTTACTTTGGAATGCCGCTCCTGTAGCGAGCGACGTGAAAAAGAAACGAGAACGATTGAGTTACAAGCTCAAAAACTTGAGTTCAATATTGAGTGAGGTTAGAGGAAAATGGCTAAATCGACTCAGCTCGTCACGCTAATCATTTATAAATACGGACTTCAAATTTTCTTCCTGGACGCTACAAGCTTCGTGACTAACTTGATGTACACGTACCTTTTTCAGGTATAAAAATCGGACCATCAAAATATATGAAAGATCTTACTTTCATACAATCTACTTAGCTTCTTTGTAGTTGTAATCTCATTTGGGTTTAAAGGTTTCAACAACGATTTTTAGTCCCTTTTGCCTTTCGAAAATAACCAGTAATCTAAGTGAAATTCACAAATGGTTACAAGAACTTAGATGACCTCATTCTACCGACCGTAATATCTTCAAACTACTGACAAGGCAAGCTTTTTGTAAAAGTACAGCAACAGTAACAACAAGTGCGCCCAAAGCTACCTGCAACACTTAAAAGCTTAACTAAGCCACATGTGACAGCAAATGTACAATTAGCAGGCAACCAAAGCTGAATTGGCTGAATTAGACGCCTGCAACCGCAAAAAGCAAATTAGACGAATGCATTTTCACTGTACGATTTTCGGTTTCGGCAGCATTGAGGTGAGGTCGGCGGCGCTGTAGGGTTGAGCACTGCCTTATTGCCCATAAAGCTGCCGGCTAATTGATCAATGACAATGTGGCGTGCAACGACACAAAGCTCATAGAAGAACCTCGTGTGGTAAAAAGGATTTGTGGCATTGAGGCGATTGAAATGTTGGCAGAGTTGCCAGATGTATGCGACTGTAGCAAAGTTTGTTTTATATATTTTCATTGCAATCTTGAAAATGTTTGTTTGTGTGTGTGTGTGTCCGTATGTATTTTGGCAAATTGCTAAAACAAAAAATTAATGACAACCAACATTCGATTGCCTGTGGTGTGGTGGACTTGCGGTGCTTAATGGCTCATTAAATGCCTTGCTATTGTTATTGTTGTTGCATGCTGGCTGACTGACAGGCCGGCGACAGCCGCTGCGGCAGGCAGGCTGTGGCATAATCACTTTATTAAGTGGCGCGCATTAGTAGCCGTGGCATGTGTGGCACACACATGCATATGTAAATGTTCGCATAATGGCACTCGTTTGTATGCGCATTTCCGGAAATGAATTTGCCACAAACCATTTTGGTGCAGTTTTATTTTATTTTATTGCGTTTTATTTCATTTCATTTGCTTTATTGTATTTGTGTGTGTATGTGTGTGAGTTTTTAAATAATATGTGTGTGTGCATGTGTTAGCAATTGTACAAAAGTGTGTGCTTATTTAGCATATTTTCGCACCCTCAAGCACATGCCACATGTGGCATTTGTAAAAAAATATCAATTGTCAAACAACAACAACAACAATAAATTTATTTTCCGGTTGATTGCTTTAAGTCTTGAGCTCTAACATATTTTAATGCCAGCTGTCTGTCTCTTACATACATATTTACATATATATCCATACATAAGTATGCACATATATTACATGTACATATGTCTGTGAGCATGTATGCAATAGCAACTCCATCGAATTGTCCGCTCACACCTTATTTTTTCTTCGACAATGCTGCCTTTTTGCACTGCTATCTGTTTGTCTGCAGCAACAGCAGCCGCATTGGCGCCACAACAGCAATAACAATAGCAAATGCCAATGCAAGCGCATATATATCGTTAGCACCTACACACTTGCAATATAAATGCATATATACTTCTACCTAGTTTATAGTATATATATATGTACATTTGTTTGCCGCAATCCCCACACCCCTCCAGCGCTCTTTGAGTGCGCCAGCTCCGATTTGTTTGTCGGCGCTCAGTGAACCACGCAACCAAATAGCCGCGCCGCCATTCGTGCGTCCAGCGGAAGAATCTGCCAATCGTCACCGCACCATGCAGGCAGTCAACCAAATAGGATTTGTCAGGATAATGGCATTCAATTTACATTAACAAAGAACAAATTGGATTCGATTTTAATTTTTTTTACGAAACTTTTTTACTTTAATTTGGATTTACTAAATGTGCTCGCCTAACGCGGGCGTTAAAGAGCTTTCGCAAATTTCGGTGGCTTAAATTATTTGTGGCGTAAACTAATTAGTTTTTAAAGATTTAAATAAAGGTTAGGTTAGTCTCCTAGGCCAATGAGCCATGCATAGACCAGTTTTGGTTCTTTGCGATACCAGTTGGAGTTCAGTTACTAGTAGTCATCCTTTAGAATGCCTGCGCTTGAAGCGAATTTTAACGGATTCTGTGTCCTCACTATAGATACCTCATTGATTGTATGATACCGTGGGGACCCCATCTGCTTACAGTGCAATCTTGCTAATGCGGGACAATTTTACAAGAGATGCTCCATTGTTTCTCTGGTTCCTTGCTCTAGACATTTTCTGCAGGCATTCTCATTACGTCAGCCCCATTCTGAGGGCGTGTGTCGCCTCCAGACAGTGACCAGGTAGTATTCCAATCATGTTTTTACATTGAACGTCATTCGGATTTTTGTGTACTTCCGATCTATCGCACTTTTGCAGCTTTGCACCCATGTAGGGTTTTGATTTGATTTTCTTTACCAGATCGTCGTACAGATAATGCTAATGTTATTCAATGTTGATACACCATTTTTGGCAGTCTCGTCCAACAATTCATAGCCCGCGATGCCTTGTGATCCGGGACACAATAGAAGTGAAGTTGCTTGCTTCTGGCAACACTTCTGCCCAATATGCGATACGAGGTTACTGCCTTGATTGCTGCCTGGCCGTCTACGTAGATATTGACTCTGGAATTGCCTGCGAGTGCATTAGAGGCCATCTCCGCGGCATTCCCAATAGCAAAGACCTCAGTTCGGTAACTTAAAAGGCTGCCTTATGCCTAACTCTGGACAGTATTTACCCTCACCAATTCCAACGTCCATTTTCGAGGCTTCCTTGTAAATGTTTAATGTTTTGCACGCAGTTAACATACCTTTACGCCAACCATTTTCTACTATGTGTACTTGGAACTCTTTCCCACTCGAAAAGTGGGGTCATGTAGTCGGTGCTTGCCAAAAATAAAAGTTAAAGAATTATCTGTTATTAACAAATAATTTGAGAATACATTTTTCAAAAGGATGTGTGGAGGTTTTAGATCCATATCTCAATAACTGTGGGACTAGTTCGCATATATACAGACAGACGCCCTAGGCTACATCGACTCAGCTCATGCTGTTTATTTATATACATATGTTTTTTCAGGGTCTCCTTAATTTCATTCCCCTCGGTTGTACCGAAGTAAGAATTTCCGGTCGTATCGAAAAGTGAGAAGATTCTTGGACAGAAAGAATGACAGTGGCATTAGCACATCTGCGATATCTACACCAATGCTGAGGGTCCATATCGTCCAATCATCAACTGACCAAATCTGACTCGGACTGAGCCATTTCTACAAGCGCAAATGGAATTGATTAAACATTTCTTTGACTGGAACAACTTTTTCTTAAGTTTGAAGTTTGATTGCGATATACGCCAGAAGTTTGTATGTCGATTTATATCACGAGAAAACAGTGAACAATCAGTGAAGTTGGTGAAAACATCCCCCGCTGGTAATTGTGATAATATCGAAAAAGTTAAAGAAACAGTACTTGAAAGTCGGTTCGTTGGCATTAGGGAGCTAACAGACGACGATGGTTCGATTCAACATGGTTTGGTTCAAGATAAATGGTTTACAACGTAGCACAAAACCCGACATTCATCCTTCGCTTTATAACTGATATTTAAGAATATATCGTCGAAACTATTTAGCAGATCAGATGGTACATTTTTAAAATGAAGACTCCGCAAGTTGCCGAAGGAAACTTTGCGCTAGTGTCCTGCTCATGCTGAAAGTGTCTAGATTACATTTGGAAGACAATGAGACAATCCGAATTACATCTTATTTAAGTTTTTTGCATATTCTATTATCTTTGCAATTGCGTCACTCTTTCCTGCTATATTCGGATCGCACATCACCGAGAGTTAGCGAAATTAATTTTCTTTCTGTGTGATGTTGCTCTTTTAAATAGCAGTTAACGTATTACTCAATGTAATCTTATGTGGAAGAACTTCAATAACAACTCTGAAAAAAAAAAATTAAACGAAAATTTGTAAAGTATATTCTCAAAATAATTTTTCTGATTATTTTTAAGGTCAAATACCTTGCTCGAGTTCTGAATGAGAAGAAATTCTACCGAAATACATTAGTATGTCAAAGCCACAAAATGAAATAGTCTTGTGTTGCACCTATAGAATTTTTTACGAACTCAAATAATTTAATATCAATTTTAATTTGCTGTAAATGTGGCCAACGAACTTGACTGAAAAAAGTAATGTTATTTTCCTCAAAAAACCTCAAAACCAGGCAGCCAACCTTCAGCGGCAGCCACAGACAGCTAGCGATATCATAGCGGCTGAATAGCCAACAACTCCTCGCGCCCAACTACACAACCACGGAACGCATTCAGGGTTTAAGCCGCAGCTACTTACATAAATTAATCCAACTGCATGCGGTAGTACGGCGGCCGATCAGATAGAAGTCTGCACTGGAGGCGGTCAATGGCCAATGGCCAATGTGTTGCGGTTCGTCTGCAAATGAAGCTACTAAACTCTTCAGTGCCCAAACACACACGCGCAGACTATTATGAAAAGGAAAACACAAATAATATCAAAAAGCTCAAATAACTCAGCAAAGAGTAACTAAGTTCCAAGCTCCCGGAAAATGCAGCACATCCGGTCACAGGCAGACCACTGTTTACTAACCTCACGTGGCAGCCGACCCCCACTCGAAAAGGACAATTCTCTGCGGTCGAGAAAAAGCGTGCAACAACTCATGCAACAACTCACTGCTCACTTTTCGCTTTGCTGTTTGTTTAGCCCCAAACGGTAGACCGTTGCGGCATTGGCCTGGCTTTTGACCGCCGAACTCATGCAACATAACGCGCAGCTGGGCGGCGCACATTGGGATATCTGTGGCCGAAATTCAAAAATTTCATGTTGTCTGATTTGAATGAAAATTTCACAGTTTGTTACCAACTATCTATACATTATTTTCCCAAAGTATTAGGATTCTATCTGCATTAGTTTTTTGTCCAGAAATGCCCAAAGTTGGTGAATTTAGAGAGCATCAAAATTAGCAAAAAATTTACTCAAAAGTCCAATTATTGATACAATAAAACAACTATTGAAATTCAACTTCGTTATTATTTTTCATTTATAATATGTATCAAAGAAAAAATTTGCATCAAAATCCATTGAAAAAAATAATGCATAAAAAATTTTGTGGAACAACATAATTTGGACGTCAAAATTTCAATGTTCTTCAAATTCAAAGTGGTGCATCTTTTTAGCGCTGTCTACCGCTGTCGACATACATATACCGAATTAAAGCCCGAAGTCTCAGCTAAACGATAAAAAAAAATTCAGCTGCCCCAAATTGCCCCCCTTGAAAAAAACAATGTCAGAATGTCACGAAGATGTACAAAATTTGCTAAAAGAGACTTAATAAAAGAGAATTTAGTTGTATGGGAGGTGGGCGTAAAAGTGGGCGGATATTATTGAAATTTAACACCAACATATATAATGTCATAAAAATGCTATGTACCAAAAATCAGTGCTGTAGGTCAAAAATTAAGTTTCAGCTTATATGGGAGGTGGGCGTAAAATAAAATTTTTTAAAAAAATTTTTTAATTTTTTTCTTGATTGGAATCCAAAACAATGATGTACCAAATGTCATTGTCCTACGACAACTCCTTATATTTTTAGCCGCAGTATGCACTAGCAGAAACCAATGTGCGGCGCTCCATCTCATACCGCTCAATTTTCGACTTTTGTCTGCTTCGCAATGTTGTATTTGCATAGTTATTATTTTGTAATCATGCCACAAGGCACACATGTGGCAAAGTAGTGGAAAAGTACGGGTGTGCGTGGGTGTGAGTGATTGAGTAATATGCGTACGTATGTGTGTGTGTTGTGTTCACATAATTCCGACTGCATTATAGCCGCATGTATGTGTCCATGTGTGGGTGGCGCGATAAGATATAGACGTACATCTCACAACAAACAGGCAAACGCTGGAAAATTGCTCTGTAAAAGTATAAAAAAGATGAATTTTTAGTTTATCTCAAATAATTTGCTCTTTTGAATATTTCATTTTCATGCCATTTTATTCTGAATCGCGCACAACTTTCAAAAATATTAACTCACATGGGCAATGTGCTGCCGATGGCTACCTGCATGCCACATATATTCGCTAAAGCGCCACTGATAACTTTGCGCGCTCATAACTAGCCGCATACTCACATACACTCAATCATATTTTATTTTATTCATTTACATGCGAAATCGCAACAAAGTCAATGACTGCTCATTTTGGCTGCCACTTGCAGCTACTCACCCTGCCCACAGCTCAGTTGCGACGGAAGCGAGTTAGTTTCCGCTTTGCCATGTTAATCAGCTCTTCACTGTGCATGCTTTACATTTGTGGTTAGCGAATAGTTGGTGGGAAAACAAAAAAAAAAATAGTAAGGAAGGAAGAGCTAAGTTCGGGTGTAACCGTACATGACTCTTGCAACTTGTAAAGATCAAAGACCGGGAAATTCCTTCAAGTACTGGCAAAACTTTACATTAAATTTCTGAGATTTCATAAAGTTACTCTCATAACTTAAATATTGGCCGGAAGTTCGAAAATCTTTATATTAGGTATATGAGGGATGGGGGAAGTATTGACCCGATTCAACCCTTTTTTGATACACACATATTATTATTATCAGGAAAATTTTCTCTCAGAATTTCAATTGCTCCATATCCCATACCTTGACCGATGTTTGGGGTAAAAAGTCAACTAGAGGTACTGGGGTCCACATGTTCGGTACCTAGGGACGAAAATGCCACAAACTAAAATTAGTCAAAATCGGTAGGGCAGGTATCGAGATGTGAGATTTCACCAAAAAGTGGGCGCTGCCACATCCATCGTCCAAATTTCATACCCGCTCTTGTAAAGTCTTCTCATGTCATTTTGGATATACAATTTAATGCCTCTGGCGTCTTAGTTATTCATTTCTCCTGCTTTTAGTAGTTTTAAACGTTATATGGAGAGTGAGCGTAGCTATCTTCCTATTTCATCAATTTTCACACTGTCGATAGAAGTTCTTATAAGATTTGCGCTCAGCAAATTTGGTTGTTGTAGCTTCAGTGGTTTGCTTTTTCATTGGGGGTGTTTTTTTACGTGGCGGGTCCCAAACCCAGCGCACAACCCTATGCAGGGGATGTTTCGCCTTCTCACGTTAGCTCGCCTTCAAACGGATGTTCTTAGGCTACCCAGAGGATACTTGGTCAAAGACCGGAAGTCGTGAGCTGCTTGAGTCATATGTAAAAGAATCGTTTCTGGCCACTCCCAAGTGAATGGCGATCAGAGAACTTTCCTCACTTGCGTGAACTTCTACACATGACTCCATCCTCTACACATGACTCCATCCCCAACAGGTGCTACTTCGGACTGAGTAGGTAATTGAGAAGCAAAGTCCTCTCTCGACGAACAAAAACCAAACTCTATAAGTCGCTCATAATTCCCGTCCTGCTATATGGTGCAGAGGCTTGGACAACAACCGATGAGTCGACGTTGCGAGTTTTCGAGAGAAAAGTTCTGCGGAAGATTTATGGTCCTTTGCGCGTTGGCCACGGCGAATACCGCATCCGATGGAACGATGAGCTGTACGAGATATACGACGACATCGACATAGTTCAGCGAATTAAAAGACAGCGGCTACGCTGGCTAGGTCATGTTGTCCGGATGGATGAAAACACTCCAGCTCTGAAAGTATTCGACGCAGTACCCGCCGCGGGAAGCAGAGGAAGAGGAAGACCTCCACTCCGGTGGAAGGACCAAGTGGAGAAGGACCTGGCCTCGCTTGGAATATCCAATTGGCGCCACGTAGCGAAGAGAAGAAAC
Organism: Bactrocera dorsalis; assembly: GCF_023373825.1. Classification (NCBI taxonomy): domain Eukaryota; kingdom Metazoa; phylum Arthropoda; class Insecta; order Diptera; family Tephritidae; genus Bactrocera; species Bactrocera dorsalis. The sequence continues at coordinate 80,647,224 of NC_064305.1, read as the reverse complement.
GATTGGCGCGCTGTTGTTGACTCGGCTATAATCGCGTAAGCGGTGTCTACGCCAGTAAAGAAGAAGAAGCATAAGTAGTTTAGGAGATATATATGTACATTAAACTTGTTAGAGCCACGCACACTTTTTCAAAAACTTTTGCTACTCAGATCCTCTGTACCAAATTACAGCTTTATATCTTAATGGCGATTTATGGACGTGGTAGTGATCCGATTGCGCCCATCTACGAACTCGAATTTTTTTTTACTAAGGAACCCACATACTCAATTTTTACCCAAGTTTCTGCTTTTACGGATAAACGAACGGACAGACAGAAAGTCACTCTGATCTCAACTTGTCTCATCATCCTGATCATTTATATAAGTATATAACCCAATATCCATCATAAATAGTTTTAGGTCATACATACAACCATTAGGTGCACAAAACTATTATACTCTATAGCAACATCTTGCAAGCGTATAAAAATAACTAATAATGTGGTGCAGAATTTGCAACTGACATGCTACTGCGCATTTGGTAGCAACCTTTCGAGGAAGCATAAATTATGAACGATGTGCCTTAAAAAGACGGGTTAATAAGGATGTCATGCGGGAGTGGATATCAAAAATTTGGAATAGATAACATATATGAAATTTTTAAATAATAAAAAGTTAGAATGCATACATGTACGTATATGAAAAAAATATTTCCCAAGTGCTATGAACGAGAGAAGTTCCGATTGTATGATTGTGTTTAAAATGTTACAAAAAGTGTTCGCTAGATGGCGGTGCGATAGAAATATTTGTAAACTGCTTAATTATGACTTAGGTTTGGAATATATGCATATAAAAAACGCAAAAAATCTTTAATGTGGTTTTGCTTAAGGTATATACCACACAAGGCCCAACTTTTTGTTGAACAATTAGAATAAATATATGCCAGCTGATTTAATAAAACTCGAACTGGCGCATATTAACTACAAACTGAATTGATATATTATCTTTTCATACATTGGTAAGACTATTTTTATGTTCGTGTGATGTTTGGTCTCCATAGCTCAATTAGTGTGTTAACAGCTGCCAAGTTGATTTATATTGCGAAGAGTTTGTCAAGCGATTTTTACCATGAATAAAATTGAACAAATAAATGGCTTGAAATTTTGTGGTTCTAATGAAATTACGGTAACCAGATCGTTGAAAATATTACGGACAAGTTTTAGGGAGTCGTTTATTCAATTTTGTTATCGACAACATCATCCAAAAAGTTATAACAAAAGTGGTTCAAAATTGTCATGTTAGCATCAGAGAGGTAAGTTAGGAAACGAAAAAACAGAGTTCGCAGAAGGCACTTAAGGCGATCCCTGCTTTATATTGCATTTTGAATAAATCGTTGCCAAGTTTATATAGCTTAAGAGACAATTTTGAGGAAAAATTAAAATTAGCATTGTGTAAATGTATTTTTTTCATACCGGGTTATATTTGATCATATGATAAAACAGGAATAGTATAATAGCACCACCTTCCTGTAAAGGGTGCAATTTAGTTAATTTAGGTAACATATATTTGCGAAGGCCACTCTGAGACTCGATTGAAACGAAATCGAAAAATAACTAGTTCTTTTCTCTAGTCAATTGGTAAGCTATGTTCTTTTCTTCTCCATTTCTTCAACTCAGAAGAGTTCTGTTTTTTGTCAGCTATCATCAATACATCATGTTATAGTTTCACGGTTATAGACTTTGAATCCATTCGGACGGACAGTGAATTGCTTTAACATACTTCGCAAAACTTTGTTTACCGAAGAAACTTATATCTCGTGAATATATTATAATATCATATCACTTCCTATTTATATAAGTTTACTTCTTGGTTGCTTTTATATTTCTATTTTGAAGGACCTAATAGTAATTGCGTATGATCTAATGAGGTTAGGACGAGTAGTGGTTAATTTCTGCTGCTGGAATTATCTTTTCCGATTTTGGTTTAAAGAAATCGCAGAAAAAAGAGTCGCTCTTCTTAGAACTTACCTTCGAAGTACTTTTCTATCAGAGCCGCTCAAAATAATGGGCAATTTATTTACCAACGCATACAATCAGACATTTGATATCTGCTACCGTATGATTGTGTGCGCGCGCTTGCTTAGTACACTGAGTGAAATCGTGCTATTTAGTTATTTTGTTATTAAAAATTTAGAAAAAAAAATATGGTTTTTGATTAAAAAAGCAATTAAGAACAACAATAAATTTAAGTTAATTTTTTTTAACTTTCCAAAATTTTTTCCATATCGACTTCACGATCGTAAGTTTTGATTCTCATTAAGTCCTCCATATGCTTATTCGAAACTGAATTCCTGTATTTCGAGTGTATTTTTGACGCTGGTAGAACTAGCGTCATAGCGTACATGCTTCGACTGCATTTGCTTGCCTATACTCCGAGTATAGGCATGAAAAATTTTGAGCGGCTCTGTTTTATATTCTTCTCCAAACTATAGACAGAGCTCAGTGTTGCGAACTCGTCGAAGTTAGACGTAAAGAATTTTGTTTGGTCCATCTCAGTTTTGACTTCCGCAAGTCTGGTATCGGTCCAATTTTCTTGTAGTCATCCATATTATACCCAATAATTTTCTTTTTAAATAATACTCGAGCATTCGGATAGGACTTGCCGGCATTCTAATTTACGTACAGTTTATAGCATGATATATTGATCTCTTATCGAGTTTCAAATGCATGCGCTGGCAAACACAGCGAAAGAGGTTCCTGTCCTTACCCGATCCTCTGAACTCGAACTATATTACAACTATCATCTTTTAAAACAAGGAAAACTTTAAGAACGTGAGAAATCATATTGAACGTACTACGGATGGAAAAGAGGGACCTTGACGCTGGTAATCACATATAAGATTTTAAAGGAGAAATATGGAACGCCACTTTGAGAAGTGAACTCAGAAACTTTCATCAACACCCTGCTTCTTTAACCAGAATTTGCAACAGTTTATTAGCATTAAACAGTACCCATTAGTTCACCAAAAATCAGTGACCAGTACGGCAGTTAATTTTTGAATACTACACCAGTCATCTTTGCTGCCTGCCACATTAATGATGCTTCCAAAAAGAGTTGTCCTTCTGTCAATTTGCGTTGATGCCGCACTTTTTCAATTACCCACACCCACATGGCTGCCACAATCAGCATGACCCTTTCTCTGGCGCTTTATGAATATAAAAATTTCAAAAATATGCGGCGATGCGGACGGCGACACCATCAATGCGTTCGATTCAATCAGAAACGTTAACTGCATACGTAATGCGCGGCAGTCTTCCGCCTAGGTCCCCACTGATGCGGTGCGCCATTATGCTCGCTTTGAGCATCCCTGCATATCCTTTGGTGCGCTGTGTGGCATAAAAGGTGTGCCGTTACACGCAACAACACCATAAAGGGACATTATTGTAATTTCAATTGCGTTCGCAGCACTAAAAGTAGTAGTGTTGCGATTTTCGATTTTTGCTGCAACAGCACATTTTCGGTGTCTCCATGTTGTTGCTTTTGTTGTCGCCTTCGCCTACGCCTGCCATTAAAAATACAAAAGTTGATTGAAATAAATAAAAATTGACTGCGCGTTGCACGTTGTACGTGTGGGTCATGTGGCACACGCGCCTCACATACTTGGTGAAAAAGTCTTTGTGCCTATGTGTGTGTAGTTTTGGTCCTTCAGTTTGTGTATCTAAGAGAAGCAAAGTTCTGGCTCTCAAAGTAAACTGACTTCTTCTAATAAAAATGGAAATTAAAATTCTTCGAATAGCTCGGACACAGAAATTTCGAGAGATCACTATTTCCTGTCTACAAGCACGCAAGACGACGGCGCAGGCAAGCAGTGACCAGTAGAGGCGCACACACACAGTCATGCAATGCTGCGCTGCCATCTGCTTTTTATACCGTTATTTATGTTGTTGCCATGTAATTACGCTTTTATTGCCCGTTACGTTTGGAAAATGCAAATTTGCCGTTACAACCAAGCGCCGCACCCACGCTGGCTCCACTTGGCGACGCAGTGAACGCTTATTGCTGACTCCGTACCACTCCATTGGCGCAGCAGAGTCTATCAATTTCTTATTCCATTTTACTTTTGACTTTTTCTTTTCCAAATTCGTTCTCTTTTTGGACTGTCTGTCTGGCCAAACTTTGCATAATCTGCCAATTTAACGTCATATTTGCTTTTTGGAAAATTTCGCAAAATCACATACCAACTTTGTAGATTCGAATGAAGTCGAAAAGGCAACAACAACAACAAAAACTACTTCATCAAGCAGCCACAATTCTCCAGGAAGCGAAAGCCAGCGCGAGTTGTTGTTAGTTAGTTGTTGTTGTATTTAAAGCGCACCATTGGCTGGGTGGTCGGGCAGACGTCGGTAGCCCGAAGGCTTATTTAGTTGCTGCTATATTTATATATAAATTATGCAGTTGTATATAACTGTAGTTGTTGTAGCTGCCAGAACATAAATATATGGACGACCAATTTAAATTACTGGCAGTTATTGTTGTTGTTTGCTTTAGCTTCCAGCGAAGAAAAAAAATTATTCGAGAATAACTTTAAATACTGTTTTAATCTATTAGTTAGAGTGCGTGAAGTCTTCTTGGTATTGCAGATAAGCCAGATGAAGTGTCGGAGCTTAGAAAGTGTTAAAATGCAAATAAAAACTTTGAAAAACAACTGACAGACTAGATTAAAATCACGAAGGATTTACTCAGAAAGTTTTACACAGGTGGCTTTTTAGAATAAGCGCCAAAAGGCAAGTGCAAAAAGTGCATGCAACCCTGAGTGCATCGTAGGTTAGAAACTCGAACGCATAAAAGATTAGGAGTTAGGAAACACTATACTAATAACTCAGTGAAAGTTTATTTCTATAGTGTTATCTGGGCTCTAGGAAAGATGAAACGAAAAAATCGGTATAATACCATTCACGAATACAAAAAAATCTTTACAAGAATTGCAAAAATTTACAAGTGATTGTTCAGTTTGTATGGTAGCTGTATGCTATACTTGTCGTAATCTGATACAAAATGAAAACTGATGGATTAGTAGGAGTGTATATAGATGCACAGATGAATAGGCAGACTTCACTAAATTGCCTCAGCTCCTTACGCTGAACATTTTAAGGGTGATCCAATTAACGATACTTTTTTTAATAGCCTTCTTTGTGACAGATCATGCGAGAGTCGTTTCGAACTGTCATATTATTTTTGTTCAGTATTGTTTGGTATTTCATCATGGAAAGACTTACGGCTGCCGTACGGCACAACTTTACGCATTTTACGTGGACATCTTAAATTGAAAGCGTACAAAATACGGCGGGTACAAGAACTGAAGCCTCGACCTTCCCAAGCGACATCAATTCGCTCTATGGGCTCTTGAAAAGTTCCATCAGTCCATTTCTTTCTTTCTTTCTTTTTCTTAAGTTTTTATTTACTTTTAATCTTAAAAAATTCTTAGTCAATTTCAAGTGTTTTTATAAAGAAATCTATGAATGTTGTCCCACTGTTGGTTATTGGTGTTCTTAGGAATCTGCAATGAGCAGAAAAAATGGAAAATTCGCTCATATGTCAAATACTTAAGGGGTTATATACCTTCTTTGTCGAAGAAAAAAAGGAAAGTTTGGATTTTTTTAGGTATGTAGCAATTATTTCAGTACACGAATGTTTTTATTTTTTGATAGTACACTTTATTAGCAATGTTTGTGCGAAATTTCGTGGAAAAATGTCAAATAGTTTTTAAAGGGTGGCTGTTTCCATTATAGATTTTTTTTGGCAAAGCTTTGCGGTGACAATTCCCCAGGTCGAACAAGTCAACTGAAACCATAAAAGTAAACAAATTTCAGAAGTTTAGTGTAATTCCTTGTGCTTGAACGATCGTTTTTATGCTTTTTTTTTGCACACGGGAACGTTTTATGCAAAAAATGAACCAGAAATTTCACTAAAAAATTCATTTCGGCGAAAAAAAAAAGTTTGTGCGTAAAAAGTCGATCGTTCAAGAACAGAAAAATTTCATTACGAACATTTTAAAAAAAATTTGAAGAAATAGATCAGTAGATTTCCGCCAATCCTTGCCACCGCAAAGTCATTTTTCAAAAAACACCATTTCGATATTAAATAGATATTTAAAGTTTCAAGTTCAGTTTATGCGAAGATAAAAGCGTGCGGTTAGAAGTGCTGTAACTTTTTTTCTACTGCTCGAATCTCTATGAAAATTTGAGAAAATGTTCTCAAGGAGTTGTTCTTTAAGATAAAGCAATAAAAATCGATTTTTTGAAATTAAAAAAAGGATATAACCCCGTAACTTTCTCACAACTAGATACTACTTAATCTTAATATTTGGTGAGAGTCAGAAAAAAAGTGGTGAACATCTCTACAAAAAAGTGTTTATTTCGCCATTCGGCCACCAACTCAGTGGATTTAAAAAAAAAATAGCAATAATTTTTTTTTATCCCAGCTGCCCAAAGTCTTTTAAGTGAGAGCATTTGAATCAGTGGATTATATCTCGTCGCAAAGGTAATGATCCAGCGTCTCATCATCCTCCGCGTATGATCTGCAGTGCACGAATCCCCTTTTAGAAGTTTCGGAAGATCGAATCTTAAGTTTCCCTTGGACTAGAAGTAGCCTTTCTGCATCAACAGCAACATTCCAAAGTATCAGTGTTACTAGTATTCCTGAGGTGTTATTTAAGGGTAGATTGTTTCACTACACCTTAGAAAGAGCTGAATGGTCTGAATCAGCTTAGAGGAATTATATTTCCAGCTGCCAGCGATCGGCCAACTCGTCTGCTTTTTCATTTCGTTCTTTTCCAATATAATTGGGTTCCCAGTATTAACGGAATTATGTACTGAGAATTTAGTTACTGCCATTGCATAACCTTACGCAATGAGACTTATGTTAGTATTATCGGTACGGATAGCCTCAATTGTTGCTTGACGGTTTAATGCAAGGACTTGATGGTTAGGGCAGATGCCTTCTTGGCACCGGAAAGGCTTCTTAAGAACGACAAGGTTTAGCTCAACTGCATGTTCAAATACTATAATGATATATGATTTACTTTGCAGACATTGAATAGTGAGGTGTTCTAACTAAAGCGTATGATAGTTTAAGAATGTCTCCACTAGATCACGGTCATATTGAGATTACACTCCATATTGTACTCTGTGAAAGTTATTTGAGATTATAATAGTTAGACTATGACCACAATATCTCAATTTCCAAAAAGTACAATTTCCAGTCCATAGTACAATACTTCAGCTTTGACACATATTTGGCCTCTACATGTTGTATCCTCTACGGCTAATGAGCAATTACTTAATTAGGAGCAATGCTTACCGAACAAAGAACAGAAATAGTGATTACTTTTTCGAGCAATATTTTTACTATTGCAGTATTTGATTCCATAACGGATACGGATATGTGTTCATCCACATCCTTTTTGTTACATATACATACATATACATATCTACGCCACTACAAACTATAACAGCGTTGCTAATAAGCAACACACTTCATATATGCACCTATACCCACATATATTCACTCTCATTCAACACGGAAATCATCATTTGTATTGGTTATCCCATTTCGCTTGCTGCCCTTGCGCTTTGTCTTCTATTTAGTATCAGGTTGTGATTAATTAACCACACAATAACAAACAGCATGATAACCATTCAGTGGCGGTGATTAAGTCATGAAGCAGAAAGCACACACAAGCAGAACAGCATATAAATATATAGACACGATTTCTTATTATAACGGCTTGTATGCGATTTTTAGCCCCTTCCACAACACTTAGCGCTTACCACACGTTGGCAGCGCTTGGCCAGCGACGAGAGTTACTCACTGTCAAGTTGATTATCCTCTTGCGGGCAGTAACCGCTGCTCCTCGCCTTCCTGCTGCTCTACATACTTCTCCGACTGGACACGCTGTGGAAATGTGGAAAAATTTTTTATATATTTGTGCTAACAACAACAAAAACAACAACGAACAAAGCTGTATCAGCCTTTCATTCACATGCGCGCCGCATTTGCCTCCAGCAATGAAGAACTCAAACGAAGCAAGCAAGTTGAGTGAGTAAGAAGTGGCTGATGTGACTGAAGTGGCAAGATATCCATCAAAGGATAATGGAAAAAGTGATGTGCGTACACAAGTGAAAGCGATGTTTTACATGCAAGACAACATGGCATTAACTACTTATGTATTATATATACATATGTGCTGCATGTAGATGTACTTACGTATGTATTTACTCTGGTAAATTGATAGATGTGCAAAAGGATATATATGTATATACATTTGTGATAAGTCGATATGGTATGGCTGAGTTTAAAATGAAAACTTGCACGTTTTTATGGAAAAGTGATATAAGCAAATGGAAGTTTTAAAATTTTAAAGTAATAGTTTCAGTTTATTTTTTTCCTACCAGTTAGCTTGCTGAACACCATACTATCAACAGAACTTACCATAGCCTAGGTTAAGTCGGTGTTTTCTCGTAAGGTAACGAATAATCCCGCTTTGACAGCTAGAGATGCTTGTCTGTTGTAATGCCCAGATTTCTTATGTATGGATCAAAATGACCTTGTTATATCGAGAAGTCAGCGAGTCACCGTTAGCGAGATCAAGTCGGGTATAGCAGCTCTGCTATCTGAGACTAACTATAGTGAGGAATAAAATCTACATGAAAGTATAGAGAATCTTAGCATTATACTTTCGAGGAATATAACCTGACTGCTAGACTGTTAGCTTTAACAGCAGCTGTAATGTAATTGAATACCGATCTTCCAACAACGTCTTCTCTTCTCTCTTATTGAAGAGGTCCACAGGAACAATTGGATGGGAAAGAATTTTCTGAATTAAATCTTCAACTTCCTTAAAACTTATTTAGTGGGAATCCAAGGAAAAAATTGCCATGCAGATTAGTTACCTATCGGACCAAGAAAAATAAAACAGAGTGTATATTTATTTTAATCTTAAAAAGTTTCAGCAATTTTAGGATGCTCTTATGACGAAACCGCTATTTAAATCTTTCAATATTTTGGTATGAAAATGTAGACACTTAGGTATTCCCACTCTTCGATTATATTTACCAAAATGATTTATTCCAAATATCCGAGTTAGTTGTCAGATGGGATTAATTAACGCAGTGAAATTTAGTATTGATGTTACGGATAGCCTTTAAGAGGTCCACTAAAAAACACTTTGTATGAGAGAAAATTTGTTGGTATACAAATAACTCTCCAGCTTCCATACAACTTATTTAGTGGGAATAAAAAAAAAATTGGCATTTATATTAGACACCCATTGGAGCGGGAAAAAGAAAAGAGAGAAAAGTACTAAATAATATTTTGATCACCCTAGTACTGACGATAGGCTATAGTTTCATTCACTTATTATTGAAACCGGCTGCTCTGTGAGCTTTCCAGATCCAGATTTTCCAGCGCATCTATTGGGATAAGTCAGCTAGTTTTTCAACGTGAAATATTTTTTCGAAAAAATTACTATTACAGATCCAAACTTTTTCTACCGACACCTCATTGGGTCCTAAAATACACAAAACTGCTTTATTACAAAATCCAAGATATCTGCTTCGAACCATTTAAGACGTAAAAGAACTCTATTCAATCCAAAATTCAAGTTCATTTGGTGAAAAGTCATTCAGACGCTTCACTTGTCTCGCAGCATGATTTAAAACACGTGTAAATCTGAAAATCTTAAACAAATATTTAATTGGCGCACACATCGTGAAGGTAAGCAATTTTACACGCAAACACAGCAACAGCCAAGAATAACTAAGTAAGTCATACAATGAAGGGCAATCATAACAGAGTAGAAGCTGTTTATGGTACACAGCGATAGATGCCGCCGAGTGAATTTCATGTGTGGCTGCCATGCGATAAAAAATAAGTTCGAAGTTCATGCGAGGAAATTTTTCAGAACTAGAGAAATTTTCATATAATTGAATATGGTTTTAAATATAAAATTTGCGATGGGAATAGTTCCGCCAGATTCAATTGCAATTTTGAGAGAGTTGGAATATATTCCGTCAGAGTCTTTCAAGTGGCTAGGTGAGTTCGTTATAATCTAGACAACACTAAAATCATTTTAAGAAAAAAATATCTATGCTTTCGGGATCCTTCATGAATTAATGGGATGTTTTCGTCTAGTCTAGTCAAAATAATTATGATTGTATATTTCGGTTACAGAAATATTTTTACGAAAAATATTATCTTTAAGATTATAAAAATTTAAATGGAGTTCTGCTTTCTCCAGACTGGATAAGGAAGCGAAGCAAATGGGTATGGTTGTGAACGAGGATAAGACGACATATCTCCTGTCATCAAACAAACAGTCGTTGCATTTGTGACTAAGCACCCACGTCACTGTTGACCGTAATAGCTTCGAAGTTTTAGATAATTTCGTCTATCTTGGAACCAGCATCAACACCAACAACAACGTCAGCCTCGAAATCCTACCCAGAATAACTCTTGTCAATATATGCCACTTCGGACTAAGTAGGCAATTGAGAAGTAAAGTCCTCTCTCGACAAACAATAACAAAACTCTATAAGTCATTCATTGAAAAAGAGGAAGAATGCCACGCAAGCCACCAATGAAATTTGTGAAGTTTACCGAGACGATGCTGTATCAATTCGTGTAGTACAACAATAGCTTGCTCGCTTTCGTTCGGGAAATTTCAATGTGAAAATGTACCTTGCTCTGTTTATGAGTAAATTATGGAAAATATTGACCAGGACCGTCACATAAGCAGCCATGACATCGTTAAGGAACTCAACATTCATCATTAATCGGTTTCGAACCATTTAAAAAGGACTGAGAGTGGGAGAGCTTGTATGGGAAGTTTTGATGCATCCACCATATAGTCCTTGCACCATCGGGATACTATTTATTTCAGTCAATGCATAACTCTCTTAATGGAGTAAAGTTGGCTTCAAGAGAAGCCTGTGAAAGTTACTTATCGCAGTTTTTTTTACCGAGAAACCAGAAAAGTTTTACACTGGTGGAATAATGCCTCTAGCGAAAAATGGCAAAAAGTGGTCGACCAAAATGGTACATATTTGGTTCATTAAAGCTCATTATAAACGAAAAAAATAAGTTAAAATTTGATTAGAAATACGAAAAGACTTTTTCGACTTCCCTGTATTATAGTCATAGAGTGGTCAGTTTTACATTTGAAACAATACTGTTTTTCTGAGTTGGCTGCCACAGATGAGCTGAAAATATAGTCTTAAGACAAAAGAACGTAAGCCTTGGAGTAAATGTCAGATGCTCTAACATTTTGCTTCGGAATTGATTAATTGCCAAATATTTCTAAATGCTCAAAACCAAGCCAATTTGGACAACAGTATGTACTTTCTCTTTGACAGAGCCACCAAAAATAAGTTAAATTAGTTTTAAATCTTCTGGTTGTCTTCGAAACTGCAACCATTCGTACACCCTTTTAGCCCACACTAAAAACTCTGGTTCTCTTTCAACTAGTGTATGCGGGAGCAGTTGGAGACAAAAAATAACAACTGGTACAATTAGAAGAGATTCTTTACATGTGAATATATATTTATACTGTATTCTCTGCAAATATGTATCGCCCGCATTTATAAAAAACACCTCAGCTTAAGCAGATGATCACCCCTTTTGTTGAATTCGCTTGGCTACTTGTCAACGTGACGGTCATTGCTGACGCTTTGCTGAATGAATTTCGCAACTCAACACAATCCAACGCTGGCATGCGTGCATACTTGAGCACGTGTGTGTTTATGTGGGTAGGCATGTGCCGCGCTCGAGTGTCGAGTTGGCAATTAAATATTCCAGGCATATGCAAAAATACTTAGCATGCAATTAGGGGCGGTCAAGTAAACATTAGCAAATTATATGCTAACATGACGTTTGTTGTCTTCAATCTCATACACCAACTACTAATACATATGCAGCATGTATGTGCGTGTTATTAACGCTACCTTCTCTTATACACATATACACACTCAATTATACCTTGGTTATGCATGTGTGTGTGGCTTATAGCAGTTGGTTTGCTTTGGTTGGTGGGTAGCTTGACAGCTGAAAGCCAAAATACTGGTTGGTTAGCATGGCATTATGTGTGTATGTGTACGGTTTCTAAGTAGCAACCGGCAGTTGGCAACATAAATATGCAATTATGTGTGTGTGTGTGTGTGAGCGTGCATTTGCTAATGGTCGTGCCGACTGCTGCCTGCCAGCTTGTTTTCCGCACTTAACAAGTTCAACAGTTGCAACAACAATTGCAATAACAACAACAATGAGAACAACAAAAACAATGACAACAACGAGAATTTCAACAACAACAGCAAACATGCATGAAATATGTACACCACAAAATCCTTTCATGTTATTCCTTTTATCTCTTTTGAATTCGCTATATTTATTTCTTTATGCCGTTTTTCCTCAGCACCCTTAGAAGCCACCACCCGTACCCATTATGGGCTCAACTAACTGTGTTGTTCAGTTGCATATTGCATATTTTGAGACAAGAGCGGCAATGTCAGTAATGAAAAAATGCAGTTTTTCATAGCATACCATCGGGCGCATGGTCGTTCCTCTTTGCCGCGCGGCGTTACTAGCTTCTACTAGTTGTGGCCATGTTCCTACTTTGACTTAACATTATTAGTGCATTTACTGTTTTGACTTTGAACGTGGCAAGGGCGCAGTACACGGCGGTTGTGTGTGTGGACCAGTCCACTCGTGTAGTAGTCATTAAGCATGAGCATAGCGTGCAACAACAACAACAATCACATTATTAACAACACGAAATTGAATACGTTGCCATCGGGATCATGCACCAAAAGCACCAACAACAAAAGCAAGAGCGAAATGTTCAAAAAATGCATTTATTCCTCGTTGGCATTCACAAGCTCTCTGCATGGAAATCTGTGGTTTGAGCTTTACAATGCGAGATTAAATTTTAAAGCATACTTTTGGGATTGGTGCATACTTTTGGACAGCATTTCGTGTATATTTCTTTTTTGTATTTAATTATGATGGACATGAATAGCGGTTGAGCTGGCATTTTGTGCCGCCACCCTTCACTTGAAGTCAGCGCACGCCGCCGCAACTTCAGTAAACGCCCAGCAGACAGCGTTGTTGCTTGTTGCGTTATACACTTGAGTGGCGTTGCAAATTGAATTCACTTTTGGTATATTTCGCTTCAATTATATTTTTATTTTTACATTTATTTCATCATTCATTTAGATATTTTTATTGCTTTGCTGGCTGCGTCTTACTTCCTGCCGCGCGTCGCTGGTGTTGGTCGAAAAGGTTTGCGTCTCGACTTCGTATCCACAAGCAGCACTGACTGGCGTTTCAGGTATTGACGTGTCGGCACCTCACTCTCCTCGTCGGGCGCAGCAGCTGTGTGTTGGTTGGAGAGAAAAAGTTCGTAATGCATAGCAAGTTAATTGGAAATTTTGACTTATAGAAATTGGTGCATGAAAATTGAGATTTTATGTGCGGCACACGTGGCATACCTGCGGCCGGTGCTTGTTCGGGCGAAGAGGAAGATGTGCCAGTTGTGCGTTGAGCGCGTCCGGCGAGCAGATTGTAATAGCACAGTGGCATTGGTTGTGGCTTCTCACCCTCGGCGACGGTGGGTGACTTGGGCGCCTCAGACGGTGGGTAGACTTCATCGCTCTGCTTTTTTAACAAGTAAAAATAAAATTTGGAAAGGAAATTTCAGTTAAAAGCGTGAAATGTATAGGCACATGTTTCACCTCAAGCTCCAATCTCGGCACTTCTGGTGGGCCAATGTCCGCTGGCTTACTTATCTCCTGGCAACGTTGTAGTTTGAATTTCAAAATCTGCAGAAATTATTAAAATGTTAATAAATTGTGTTAAATAAGAAGTTTTACGGTTTGCGACTCTGATAAAAATATCATAAAACCCTAAAAGTATGCGACATTTTATGTTAGGTTATATTATAAAAACAAAATATTCGCCAGGTTTATATCGAGGAAAGTGAATACAGTTTTGAATGCTTCAGTTTCCTGGAAATCTGTGGAAAGAGACTTTTTAAAAACTTCTTACACACCTCTATAAAGTCATCATCCGCTGCTTCGTTCGCTAAGAAGTTCGGTAAGGTTTCCACATGTATATAAAGGCCCTTCGCTTTCAAATTAATATGACTCTCATCCACTTCTTGTAACTTGAAGATCATTTCGCTTAAATGCTCTTTGATGAACTGCAAAACCGTGAGCGTATGCTCAGAGGCTTCCGAGTTCTTCTGACGTTCAGCGTCTAATTCGGAAATTTTTAATTTAATCTGCTCGATGACTTCCTGGTTGCTACAAAAAAAACAATAATTTACAAAAAAAAACAACACTATCAACTTCTTCAAAATACTTACACTTCACTCTCTTTGCCGTCCGAGAACTTCATTGCCTCCAGTGAGAGTGTTAATTGCTCTCTTTGCGCTTCCAGTTGCGCTTTCTCTTTCTCTGCCGCATTGCGTAGGTAAGACAAGCGGGAAGCGGATTCTTTTTGCGAGCAAAAGCGATCATAGACTTCAGCAGGTGTCGTGGCACCACTCACTTCCATTAGTTGCTTGAAGAGATTCTCCATTTCGCCAGTTAAGTTTTGTAACTGTGTATTCTCATCCAACTCGGTCTCGGTTTTTGCGGTAAGCTGATCACCGGAGTTCGAACCGAGACTGTCTTGATGTACGAGCGTTTTGTTCTCAACGAAGAGCTTACGCCCTATGCGTTCTAGCTCCATCTTGCGTGCCTCAACCTGCTTACGGAAGTCAAGCGCTTGTCGCTCACGCGTCTTTTGCGACAGATGAGCTTGCTGCTCCTGACGCTGTAGTATTGCTTTGGCAGCGTCTCGCATTGTAATGGCTTCATTGTGAACTTGCTGATGTAGATAGGAGAGTGTTCGGTACCTTACTATAGGTATTCAACTCGGAAGTCTTACATGATAGCTACTAATTTACCTGCAATCTATCGATCTCTGCCTGCTGCTCCGTTAGTGCTGCCTCCAACTCACGTAAGCTACGTTCAAAGCGCTCAGCGTCGTTCATCAGCGAAGCCTCAATGGAGCGATATTTCTTGCGTATATGCTCGGCTTCCATCCACTGGACATTGGTGCGATGTATCTCGTTCTCTAGCTGACAAACCAACTGTTTGCCAGAATATACTACATATAAGCGCATCTCTTAGTATCGTACATTTACACAAACCTTTCTATTGGCGTCCTCCTCCAACGTCTCTGGCGGCTTCTCACCCAAATTCTGTGCCTGCGCCGTTTTTGCCGCATTCAATCCGCGATATTGTTGCACCAGCTTGGCCAAGCGTTCCTTGCGGCATCTGAAGCGGTGTCGCAGCAGATCCAGTTGCTTGCGTTGTTCGGTGAGTTTCAAATCGGTCAGAAAGATGGCATCGTCGACGCTTCGTGCACCAATCGGGTAACTCATTTTGCCCACCGCAATCGCAGTTGTCGTGGCGCTGCTCGCCTTCTTTCGCACCTCTTGCGCTGTGGCCGGCTCCTCCTTGACGACCACGGCGCGCTGCAGTGGATTGCGCAGTTGACCGCATTTGTGTGTCAGCTCTTTGATATCCTTCTTCAGCGTTGTAATAGTTTCACGGTTTATGCGATTTTGCTTTTGCCATTCGGCGGCATTGGCTGTCTTTTGACCCTCTAGAAGTGCGGCGTAGATGATGAAGCCCTGAAATGTCTTATTTGATATTTTACTACTCACCTGCTAGCAGTATGCGCTTCTTTAATTCTGCGATTTTGTCATTTATTTCACCAATTTTATCCACTTCCGCTGCTGTGCGTAATGGCATTTTTTCATTTTCCCACTTTCTTGCAGCTCAGTGCGAATTCGGGAAATCAATGATGTAGTTTGTTGATTTGCTTTGTCTTGGCAACGTGAAAATTTGTTGTAGCAACAGTGGGAATGGAACCAGGGTTACAGCATGTTAAATGCATTGCCAGTTGTATTAGACTTACCACGTCGTTAGTAAATAAAAGAGTTGTCTTATGCTCATATGTGAGGAAATTGAAATCTTTGCAAGGAAATTGTCAATGGACTCGATACATAAATATGTAGTTTTCTTTAATTTTACTGTCGACTGTTTTTGATTTATATAAGATTTTATAGCTGAGATTTATTTTAAGCATAATTTCTCTGATGAGATACAAGTAATCAATATGATCTTTTGCGGCAGTCAACAGATAAATCAATCGGTGTCAAGTACCTTAACTCAAAATTCGCCGAACTTGCTGACAATATGTATATTTTTACAATCATTATACCAAAGAACTTGGGTTCAAAATTAGCATTGTCTTGCCGGACGCATCTAACAGTCTGCAAAGAATCACTCTTAAAACAAAATTCATTATAGACCGCTGACTTAAATGTTTGCAATATATTCGGAGGAAATCTAGTATATACTTGTAGTGTTCCTATTTAAGGGGTTACATGGGTTTCCTCGTGTAAAAAACAGCCTATTTTCAAAAATTTTTTTTTATTTGAAAAATTAAATATTTTATTAGAAATTTTTAATTTTACAAATATACCCTATTAGCAAAGAAATTCTGAATTTTTTGGAAAAAAATATTTTAAACTCGATCATTACGACAACATTTCCGGTGACCACTCGGAAAAAAGATGCGCCCGAGTTGGTAGGATAACTCCTTACAGGATCGACTAAAGTGAAAAATACGTGTTTTAGTTGAAACCTTAACTTAGAACTTAAAAAAAATTAAAATTCGATTTTTGGTAGACATTTTTACAAAAAAAAAAATAAAAATTTCGCGATATTTGTTTTTTCAAATAGTTGCAATAGAAAAAAATCTTTCCTCCAAGTCTCTCAAAGAACTGTCTAAAATTACATGAAGATCGGTTGAGTAGTTCTCGAGAAATCTTGGAAACCGACTTCTAAAACACAGTTTCGAGAAAAACGTGTTTAAAGACGGTGCACTTAGCCTAGCTATCCTTGAGCGTACAAGTTCTCAAGGCTGTATCTCCGTAACTATTACTCGGATCAATTTAAAAATTTTGAACAATATTGTTAGAGGTGTTGTAGAATTACGACCTGGAGTCAAGTTATTCTGATCAAACCATTAGCATATCATTTTATTCATAAATAACTTGGACTCATCAAAATCTTCTCTCTTGAGGAAAAGTTAAGAAAAGTGCTCAAAAGTAATCTTGTTGGTTCAAAAAGAGAGTGCAGCGCCTTCAACAACACTTGTATATTGACTCAAGACATTTTGGAAAATATTTTCGGTATTAAACTTATCAATGCCGACGACATAACTGAGAACTCTACATTCATCAATGCTGGTGAGAGATATGGGTTTATGAATATGGCGTCGGAACTATTCAACAATCTAACGAATGCAGCTCTAAAAATAAACCAAAGCCAATAAAAAAAATTAATTAAAGGTCATTCCAAAACACAATAACAGTTCAAGGAAAGTGACTGTTACAATGAGCTAAATCCAACCAAACGGGTCTGTGCTCAAAGTACGGAAATATGGTCGGACACTTCTTTGTAAATTTTACATGTGAAGTTGGCCTTTGGTGATTTATCAAGGATTTTGATTTCTTTTACGAACTCAGAAAGTCTTCACAATATTTTTAACTACACTAATGTCCATTATATCATTGGTAGGACTATAACATAATCGTGCGTTTTTATTTTCAAAATATGAATATTTGTGGATTCCAAACCAAAAGAACTGCGCCGGTAAAAGCGGGCAAGCTCTGGGCTATAAAGCGACCGATGTAAAGTTTTAGTCGTAAATACCAAGCCTTTAGGGACTTCAATTTGATAAGTTGTCATCAAGTTGGGTTGGTTGGTTGGCCAGGTTTCATATACCATAACTTAATGTAATGGATCCACAGTTCATCTCCAATCACTATCCGATAAAAAATTGCTTGAATTCTAAAAACACCCGATTTCCTTGATTCGAATATATCTGTTTGCTTTTTCACGTTTTCAAATGGCTCCTTAAATTACTTTCGAAGGTTCTTCAAGAAGAGCTTGTATTTTGCAACAATCTTCATACATTTTTGGTAGCTCAGAACGTTCTTGTTCTTCTAAGCCTAAATCAGCACTTGGATTAATCCACTTTTGGCACGTTCATTCT
The DNA here is from genome assembly GCF_023373825.1 of Bactrocera dorsalis. Taxonomy (NCBI): domain Eukaryota; kingdom Metazoa; phylum Arthropoda; class Insecta; order Diptera; family Tephritidae; genus Bactrocera; species Bactrocera dorsalis. Next base: position 80,629,078 of record NC_064305.1, on the reverse strand, counting down.
GCTAGAGCATATTCAACACAAACGTCCACCAAAATGCGATGACTTTCGCTTGAGGTTTTCTTCATATTAAAATAATTAAGAAGAGCTCCCTGCAAAACGACTTTTCAAGGTATAAAGCGATGATGCGGTGGCATACCAGGCCTTTCCAAAGAATTTACAAATTCCACTGGTAATTCACAGTGTCGTCTTCATTGTCAGACGATCGATCGATTTGTATGATTGCAAGTCTCCTGGAATTTGACTTTGAATTTTCCAGTTTAAGTCAACAACATAGGTATTTGTGGCAGCTAAGATTGCTCGTACACTCAAGGAATCGTACTTACGACAGTTTGGCCAATGTTCGTATAAACATTCGTGATGAGTCCATCTTTCGTGAATTGATAAACGGCATATGGGATTGATATCAGACGATGGGAAGTATTAATCAGTATTGACCCATTTAGTCGTATCCCATAACGCTGATTTGAAGGCTGATCATCGCGAAATGTGTGTGAACTTCAGTGGCATTCGTTTTTCGGGTGGATTGTGTAAGTTCATTCTAATGCATTAGTTGAGAACACACCTGGATGTCCATCTACTGGATGACCCTGCTTTCTGCGTAACAATTTCTTCGATGATGCATCCCATGTATAATATCAACGTATTTCGAATAGAGCAATGTTCTCGCAAACGGATCACTGACGGAAGTTGAGAAAAAACTCGCTAATGTTAATTTTGTTGCTGGTGGTGTTTCTGTTGACTGTACTGTATTCTCTGGGTTGAAATAGACTCTTTGGTCATTCCCCAAATTAACTTCGAGACGCACAACAGTTGGAAAACGTTCATGAATTTCAAAAGCAATATCCTACAAAGCACTTTATTTCAGTTCACAGTTGCTTCCTATGCTTCCTATGGTGACGTATTTACAAACGCATTTTATCGATTACACCAAACTACAATACGCAACATTCACATGACTTTTGAATGTGAATTAGACAATAGTGGCGAATATGGTACGACCCATGTGTTGTCAACTTTGATGTGTTGTTAACTTCGATATTTACGCCGATAGAGTGGATATCCATCATTTCCAGCTTGTGTTTCAGAAAAGCACATGGATAATGTTTCGCGCATTTATTGTCAGGCATACAAACCGAAGTGTGATTGTGGTGTCCGCAAGGTCCATGAACCATATTGGTTTTCATCACTTCATATAATACTGGATCTTTCTCTGCATCATTAATTTCCGCAGAAATGAGTTCATCAATTTGATCTGGTGTGACAACTATCCACCATCCAAAGAAGAATATGTACGTGCGATAAGATAAACTCCATGAAACATCGTAACTGTTGTTTGAAAAGTCGTGCTGTGACATCGTGACGATCGCTTGCTTATTGACCGCGATCCATAATTCCGCACGTATGTCACCGCATCCTGGGAGTACTTCTTGCCTTGCCTTGCCTTTGGCTGCCATACTTTGATGGACCGATATTAGGGCGACCTCTTCGTGGCTTCGTAACAAATTTCAATCTGCAATTGACCTCTTTGTGTGAAACGCACGTAAAGTTTTTACTGAATAATTTTTCTTTTGAATAGCCGGAATAAAAAAGCAAGCGACCGAAATTGAACTATTCAAATAATTTACAAATCAAAATATTGAAAAACAAAACAAACAAAAATTGAAAAAAAATGTTTATGGAAAAAAGATACTTTTTGGAATTATCCTAAAAAAAAAGTATTCTCCTTGTTTGGGCGGAGACCTATCCGAATTGGTGGTAATCACCGAAATCGGTCCAGGCGTTCTCTAGTTATAAGCGTAGTAACTTACATCACATGTATATAGACATTAAGCGATGTGATAAAAACTTGATCCAAAGATGTCGTATTTTACTTTGGCATCGTTTTGTTTAATACACGTTTACGGCAATTTAAGGTTTGAATATTGGATACTGCGAAGGTAGCGCCATCTATCGGTCAAACATTCCAAAATTAAAAATTGATTAAAAATGAAAAAATAATTTAAAAAACATTTTCCACTGGACCAAATTGTAAATCTAAACCATTCCCGAATCTCCTTGAACGTACACACAAAATTTCATCAAAATCGGTCCATCCGTTTAGGAGCAATTCCAAGGCAAACACACGGTCAGAAGATTTATATATATAAATGGATATATGGTAGTTATAACAGTGATAAAAAACCCTGAAATATTGATCCATTCATACTTTCTTGAAATAAAATCCAGTAAGAATTTTAAAGTCACAAAACCTTGGAAGGCCTGCAACCGAGGATGCTTTTGAGGTTTCTACTACCAAGTTGACTAAATGCTTCGAAAAGACTTGTTTCTCCGTCACTATTCTGATAATATTTCATGGAATCCAGTTAGTTAAATGGTTTCTTCAATAACCAGTTCGACTACTAGCACTTCAATACGAAATTAAAATTTTTCTAAAAATTATACTTTTGAAAGAGTCTAAAACGAAGCTTACATTCTAACCGATTTTCGAAAATATTTTTCACACCGAACGTACAGCGCTTCCTTTACAGTAACTGTTACCATTCGCCTCCACAAAAGTAAACTTGTTTCCATTTAAATAATTTAAAATAATGGCGGAGAGATTCCACCAAGCGCCTCGACGACACTTATCGAGTTTTAATAACCCTTAAGTGTAAGTTTATTGCATTTAATTCTCATTCCAATATAATTACCGTAAAGTACAATTGCAAATACTTCGCTTCCGCATTCACGCCAACCCCTTAATTAGCCAGTAAGAAAAAGCAGTGTTGCCATTGCTGCTGACTCACTTCTTTGTAGGTAATCAGTAGATAGCCACCCAAACATAGAAAATACATAAATATTCTAAGTGTTGTTGAACGTGAATTTGACACGGATTTAAAATTTCCCAACACCAAAAGAGCGACAATGCAGAGTGCTGTGTATGGCGTGGTGTGGCTTGGCTGTAGAGAGACGCTTAACAGGTCATTAAGTTCGCTTACCGGGCATTCGCATGCAAAAAGTAGTTAAAGGGATATAATTTCCAGTTCCAGCAGACACTATGTGATAATTATAGAGCGTGGGTCTTCCACAAACGCACACACATATACATAAGTATTATGTGTAATTATATCGAGGAGCGTTACTGCTGGTGACCAATTCAACTTCTTCATTGTAACGGCAAAGAAATGGCTGCAAATCGCTTAACAGTTATTTCCGTTCTTGCTCAATGTATAAGCAAAGCTTTTCCACGACAGTACCGTAATTTAAAGCGGTATTTCATACACACCACACCTCCCCCTGCGCATATTTTCATTGGTCCGTTTTCATTTCATTTTCTTTCCTTTATTTATTAAGCTGCCGTGAATTTTATTTGCAATTACAAATGGCCATTAAAAGGCGCTCAACACCCGGCTAACAGTATGCGCCATTGTTGTTGTTGTGCGCCACTGTCAGTGCGAAATACCGTTGGCCCGCAGTTGCTCGGCCAAATTGAAGGGGGCTCACCTACGGGCGCGCGGGCGCAAAGCGGATTGAGTGGGGTGTCGCTGAAAGTGTGGCCGTAAGCGCCAAGGTAAACACTTCAGACGGAAGTGCGCTTTAAGTGGCACATTTTAATTAAAACAGATTGACGACTTGAAACGGTCGAAGCGGTCGACGCTGAAGGCCCCGTTGCAGTGTTGGTGGCGGCGTGAGCTTTACATAAATCATGCTGCGCGGCTTTAAAACGGTATTAGCCAATTGCTGCAGCTGTGTGAGTGTGTGTGTTGGCGCGTTGTTAAAGTGTTGCGTAAAAGCAAAAGTGTTACGCAGAGCTTAAAGTTTTTTGCAGCTTTTTGTTAGGCGATTGGGAAATTTCTTGAGATAAACTTAATTTTCAGTGTTGCACGAAGAATGTTGGGTTAGTGTGCGATAAAGTGAGGTTAATGTGCGACAAAGTGAGGTTAGTTTGGTATAAAGCATGATGAGTTTTAGGAATTAAGGTTTTCGAAAGTGTAAAATTAGCTTGTTTCTGAAAACTGTATGGTTGGAATAGTGAAAATGTCTACAAAGAATACGTTAGAGGTTGTCTTTAGAGCACTTCTTAGGTAATTTTCGTTATATTCGTACTTTGGCTGAAACATAACTGAAATATGGGTTCTTTTATTGAAATTTTCCAACTCAATTAGCGTAATGTTCTGCATTTTTGTATCTTTCGTTGGAACTGGGGTATAAAGCCACTAGTCTTGCAGTGTATGAGGTTTAAGAGTGTGTCAAGTCATTGAGACGACTATTAGTGCGTAGAAGATGTTAGTTGGTCGAATGCGTAGTTCCTAAGGGGTTGCATGGGTTTCACCTCTTAAAAAAAATTATTTTTTTGGTTTGTTTAATTCCTTAATATCTCAAGAATATTGATTAAGTTTATCGGAGTAATAGTTTTGGATGTACAGCCTGTAGAATTTGCGTCCTCGGGTTTCACCATATACTCGTAGTCACTTAAAACTTTAAACGGGTTTTTGTTGAAGCTGTATTTTTCGAGTTGGTAGTCAGGTCTTTGCGAACTACTTAACCAACACCGTTCGACAAATAAAAATTTTTTGAACGTTGTTTGTATTTGAACCACAAATATCACCAATTTTTACTACTTTAAACACGAAAACACCTACATATTTGCCTTATCACATCAGATTTTTACTAATTATGCGCAGGACTGCATTCGAAAGAACTTAAATCTCGAACACAAAAAAAAACCTGATGTGATACGATAAAATGGGGTATAATTTCGTGATCAGCACTACCAATTAGTGGAAAAAAATAATCAGAACTTGAACAAGGAAAATGATGTCGGCAGGTGCAATCTTAGTAAAATTTTAGGTCAGGATATAATTTACAAGGTCTTGAATGGTCTTGTTTTTTTTTTTTGTTTAATTAAATTAAATATTTAAAATATTTTCACTAAAATTTTCCACATGTCTTCTAAAAATACAATATAATCGACTGTTCTGTTTCCCTTCTTTTAATATCTAACTTATGGTCAATATGAGAAATTTCGTACCTGTAAAATTATTTTGAGGAGAGCTCTTCTTCATAACTTAAATATAAAGAAACGCTCGACCGAAAGTTATTGTGTTTTAGTGGCATTTGCTGGTGTGCATGCTCGAGCTGAGCGACCAAGTGGTAGTGTGAAGTGATTTCCACGACTCAAAATCGGTAATTTTGTCTTGAAAGCCGAAGATTATCCTGTACGGCCAAAAAAGTTTGAAGAAAAGGTACTAGAAGTATTAATCCTTAAAAATTGTTGCCAACCAAAAGAAAGGTGAACCTTAGAAAACCACTCAAGCAGCTAATTCAAAAAGTTTTGAAGCAGTCGAATGCCTTTAAAAGCAAAGAATTTTAATATGTGAATTATAGCCGTGGGACTTTGAAAACAGAAATGCTACTTCAAAGCTACAAAATAGCCTCTTTGTATCAAGTTGTGATCGGTGATGCAGAAAGGATCCATCACGATAACCCTAAATGCAAAAACTGAAAAAGATTACTGGGCATTATATAGCCCAGACCTTGCCATGCTGAGCCGCATTTTTTTTGGTCAATGCAGAACGTTATCACTTTAAAGTAAGCTATTTAAAAATACGATAAAAAAGCGTTGATCAGCGCTCCAAATAATACATGCTTTTGCAAGTGTCATTTCGTTCCAAAGATTTAGGTGAAAGGGAAACATTGGTCGAGTTCAAGGCCGACCTAAACCTCTGCCGTACCATGCGTTCGGCCCCATGAACTGAACTGAATTTTCAATTCTATCTGACTTTAGGTAGCCACCGCGAATTTCTCTAAAGAGCAGATTGGACCGAGCTCCAAAGGCAAACAGATTTAAGTCTCCGGTCAGACCTTGTATCTTTTGCTACTACCAGTTGAGCACCATTCAAACTTAATGACGTGGGTTATTTGGCGCTTGAACATCAAATGTTTTTTATAAGAAGGAATCTCATTCAAAGTCAATAATATCAATTCAAACTGTGGCAAGTCAATTAACAAAGATGTTGCATATTGGATTTTAATCGCTTCTTACGATAGGCATGCCTTACCGCAAGCAAATTCTACCCCCTGCCCACTGGGAGAACTGAAGACTTAATTTACAGCTAAAACGATAGGGTTAGGAAATAATAAAGCTATGCTATGAAATGACGCCTCTAGAGCGATCTACACTGTTAAAAATCCTGCCTTATTTTCGTAATTCAATCCAAAGGTTTTGCTGACTTATAACATTGAAAATTTTCGTAAATTCTCTCCAATATTAATTCACATATATACTATAAAGGTTAAAATACTCCTTAAACTTTAAATAAAATTCTAATTTGAATAAAATATGTTCACTCAGCAAAATATTAAAAAAAATATATATATATGTATATATATATATATATGTATATTTTGAAGTGAATATTTTAAATGCATCATTTCTCAATTGAAAATTTGCAACTTTTGCACTAAAAAATTTGGACAGAAATTAATTTGTTTGTCACTGCATTTGACGTTGTCAAAAGTTTTAATTTCGAATGCAAATGAAAAATTATAAATTATTAACACTTGAGGGCAAACTATTTGTTATAAATGTATCCGAACGTTGAAGCCGAGCAAAAACTGTACACAGACAAATAGATAAATATATATGGAGTGCACAAAATGCTGGAAAATAATCATGATACTTTTGCTGAGCGCAGACACACAGTTTCTTTAGGAAACAATTGTCTGTTTCAGTGTCGAAAAGTTTTTGCCCTCACACACACACACACACATATACAAAGCAGCAACTACAATGCTGACACTGGCGTCTAAATGCAAATGCCTGGGACACTGCCACCCCCCTGCAAATCGCCGACTGCTGCAGCATAATCGTCTAATGCTTTATTCTAACTGCTTTCCAGCCGTGTTGTTGTTGTTGTTGTATGCAGAAAACTGCTGAATACCGGAAACATTTCACAGTTATTATTCTCGCATTATGCTCGTTCCTTTTCGTGTCAAATGAAAATTGTTGTTGTTTTGGTTTCATTTCCAACGCAGTTGTATTTGTCATTTATTCCTTCGCTTTCCTCTCTGTTGCTACCGTTATTCAGACTGCTGTTTCACTCTTAGCCATGATCGGAGTCGCTACATTTCTTTTGTTTCTGCTACCATTTTTGTTGTAGTTGTTGTTTTTGCTATTTCCGCACTTGCCACTTGATTATTATTATTTTCTTTGTTGGTGTTGGTAACGAAGTCACAGCAACGACAACAATTTAGTTGGCATTGTTTGTGGCTCCGGAATTGTGACACTTTTGATGGATAAGTTGCAGAGGTTCTCATTAGTTTTCTAAAAAACAAAAACTCGAATTACAAAAGAAGTAGTGAGAGAGGAAACTAAAGAATAGACTCTTTAAATATAGCTGGTTTTACTTTTTTAGCAGGGAATTCCTTGCAAGTAAAATGTAGGCTTTAAATAAAAGACGGTTACTTTGAGATTTCGGTTAATTTGAAGAAACTATTTTCAGACTTCCTCCCTTAATATTAATAGTGAGAAGCGCTTTTAAATTCAATCGCGGTTTTACTTGTCGAATCTGGATTTTAATTTTCGTTACGTGCTACGTAAGCTTCTTCATTATCGGGAAGGACCTCGCCGAGCCCTTCGATACCACACGAGGTCCCTATTATAAGACTTCTGGAGAAAATAAATCAAGCTGCAGAGCTGAATAGAGGAAAGAGTACATTTGCTAGCTTACACCACTGACATTGATATCATCGGCCATAACAGCTACTTTAACCATTAGTTCTGCTTTTTCCAAGGTAGACAAAGAAGCGAAGCAAATGGGTCTCCTGTTATCAAACAAACAGTCGGGACATTCACCACTTGTCCACAACGTCACAGTTTAATTTGTTTTAATACAATGGTCATTTCCAGTTGAACGAAAGTTTTACGTCGCCAAATCCGATGTGCATGCTGTCAATGCAGGTGGATTCAGCGGAAGGGCTTACGTGCCACTTAAAGACATATTTTGCATTGGGTTTGAACTAATATTTTTGATCGTAAAAGTCTAAAGAGAAATAGTATAGTAGGTTGAGCTCCACCCAAAGGTTACAAGTCAAGGGTTGGGCCTAAGTAACTTTATAGGTATGTAAATGTTACAACATTTGCTCTGCATAATGAAGTAGTACAAGCTGGTTTCGGTCGATAGTGCCCAATTACCTACAAAGACGGGGGACATCAGGTCCAGTGTGGACAGTGAGTGATGTCGTCACTTGAAAAAGAGAGGTTTTAGGGTTTGAAGTATACCGTAATACCTCCCAAAAGACCTTTAATGCACGCTTAGTCCTTAAACTCGATGCATAAGCTTCTTTTGTTATAGGATGACTGCAGAGCCTTGTAGTATTTAAATAACATAATATATTCGTAATAATATCTTAGAAAGAAATTTATGTTCGTTGAAGTATTCAAATATATACTATTGACAAACTTATAGGCTAACTGTATATTATTCTTCTTCTTTAATGACTGTAGAACTTTCTGAGGAAAATGGAACTTACTCGTATAAAGATAGATCTGAATGAGAGGTGGGTAGTTATTCCCTTAAAAGTATAAAAAGGAGTTCTAGAAAGAGTTGTCGAAGAGAGGACGAAACTCTTTGCCAAGGTATCTAACGGGTGATTTTTTTGAGGTTAGGATTTTCATGCATTAGTATTTGACAGATCACGTGGGATTTCAGACATGGTGTCAAAGAGAAAGATGCTCAGTATGCTTTGACATTTCATCATGAATAGACTTACTAACGAGCAACGCTTGCAAATCATTGAATTTTATTACCAAAATCAGTGTTCGGTTCGAAAATTTTTTATCGACAAATTTTGTTCAGCGATGAGGCTCATTTCTGGTTGAATGGCTACGTAAATAAGCAAAATTGCCGCATTTGGGGTGAAGAGCAACCAGAAGCCGTTCAAGAACTGCCCATGCATCCCGAAAAATGCACTGTTTGGTGTGGTTTGTACGCTGGTGGAATCATTGGACCGTATTTTTTCAAAGATGCTGTTGGACGCAACGTTACGGTGAATGGCGATCGCTATCGTTCGATGCTAACAAACTTTTTGTTGCCAAAAATGGAAGAAGTGAACTTGGTTGACATGTGGTTTCAACAAGATGGCGCTACATGCCACACAGCTCGCGATTCTATGGCCATTTTGAGGGAAAACTTCGGACAACAATTCATCTCAAGAAATGGACCCGTAAGTTGGCCACCAAGATCATGCGATTTAACGCCTTTAGACTATTTTTTGTGGGGCTACGTCAAGTCTAAAGTCTACAGAAATAAGCCAGCAACTATTCCAGCTTTGGAAGACAACATTTCCGAAGAAATTCGGGCTATTCCGGCCGAAATGCTCGAAAAAGTTGCCCAAAATTGGACTTTCCGAATGGACCACCTAAGACGCAGCCGCGGTCAACATTTAAATGAAATTATCTTCAAAAAGTAAATGTCATGAACCAATCTAACGTTTCAAATAAAGAACCGATGAGATTTTGCAAATTTTATGCGTTTTTTTTTTAAAAAAGTTATCAAGCTCTTAAAAAATCACCCTTTATATACAATAAATCAGAGAAACAGAAAAAAAGCAAAGCTGAACCCCAATTAAAGTCTTAACGAATGGGTTCTAAGTGGTATCTTCCTAGAAGTACTACTATAAATATAGTTCCACTCACAACTTGTTGAAAAATATAACATGCAAAGTCTTGTTTTAAACGGTTAAGTCAAATGAAACTTTACCGGCAATTGGGTAACCTCCGAAGCTTCAGACGATGAAAATAGACAAACCGAACCGACTCGTCAATTAGTGCGCAGAACAAGAGTAGATCTTCAAGAGATCGTCAAATTATGCAAATCTGATTTTTGAACAGTAACACAGATGGCGCTGCTCACAATTCTTCGATTTCAGCCTGTCACTTGTCAAATTGTTGACAATTGTAGCTGAAGATGACTCGTATTAGAAGAGGCAATGACCCGTAATTTCTTTAAAGCCAAGTAAAATTTTCAATATTTTTATTGAGTTTTTCAATAAAATTGTTTAAGAATTTAGTTCGATGTTTGAATGAAACAAAAATCGTATTCTTCTTCTTTATTGGCATAGACACCACTACGCAGTTTACAACAGTGTGCCAGCCATTCTTCATTTTCACTGGCGCCAGTTAGAGATTCAAAGTGTGGTCAGGCCCCTCTTCATTCTCTCAGAGCTGAAGTGTTTTCATGCATGCGAACGACATGACCTAGCCAGCATAGCCGCTGTCTCTTAATTCGCTGAACTATGTCAATGTTATGCTGGGTTTGGGACCCGCCACGTAAAAAGAAAAAAACAGCCCCAATGAAAAAAAACAACAAGCCTGCTGTTGTTGACTCGGCTATAATCGCGTAGGCGGTGCCTACGCCAGTAAAGAAGAAGAAGATGTAAATGTTATTATCGTATAGCTCATCGTCCCATCAACTGCGATATTCGCCGTGGCCACTGCGCAAAGAACCATAAGGTCTTCCGCAGAACCTTTCTCTCGAAAACGCGTAACGCCGATTCATCAGATGTTGTTATCGTTCATGCCTCTGCAGCATATAGTCGGACGGGAATGATGAGTGACTTGTAAAATTTGGTCTTTGTTCATCGAGAGAGAGGACTTTACTTTTCAGTTGCCTACTTAATCCGAAGTAGCATCTGTCGGCAAGAGTTATCCTTCATGCTAAGTATTTCTAACTTTTTCAGAGCTTTTAAAGCTTACAGGTATGAAAGCTTGCTAAAGCGGGGATAAAACATTCGCGGAGCGTGGTATTTATTTCTAATACAGAGTAGTTAATGTACAATAAAAAAATATTAAAATATGTAGCTGCAAATATCTTTTATCTAATAAGCAAATAGGAGAATACGGTTAGCTTAAATGAAAAATATGTACTAATAAGACAAGTTCTTTTTTTATAAAAAAATAAAAAATTAATAAAGTAGCCAAGTTATAAAATTTCAACTTAATTTTCATCCAGTAAGTAGACCGAAAATTCCTCCTTTAAAATAAATGTTAAATATACAAGTATACACGCAATTACTCGCTGCAAAATATGGCATTTATATTGCTAACTTTCCAACCACTTTTTATTGCATTTACAATTGTCAAGTGTTGCCATTTTTAATGCCAACAACTGTTGATTTTATTATTGTTGCAAACATTGTTGCCGCCCACTTGCTCCGCGTGCAACATTCAACTTTCCACGTTGATGGCGAAACAATTGGCACAAGCTGTCACAAGAAGTTGAATAATTGCTTGTGTTGGCGCCTTTACTGCTCTAAAGCAGACACTAACGGTGAGTAACGGCAAGGGCAGTTGTATATAAAACAAATGACAATGCTGGCACCTAAAGCGGCAGTAAGTGGCGCGCATAAGTGCAATAAAAGAAACACAAATGAGGCAGAGTGCGAATGCTGCTAGGCTTTTGACTATGAGTGAGCAAATGCTGAAGAGATGTGCGCGCCAAAATGTAGGCCTCAAAGAATTGCCACCGTGAGCGAAGCATACGTAGCTGCGTTTTTATATATTTAAAAGTGTAAAGATCTGCGAACGTGTGGCATTCCGCGTGTTGTTAGTGTACTTTTTATTGCTGTTACTAAAAGTATTAATGTTTGTCACCGCGACCTCCTTCTAAAGTGTGTAGGTAGAACTGTTCACACTAGGAGGCTGGTGGCAGCAAACGCCATATCTTTATGCTTAAGTGAGTAAATCTTGAAAATGAAAATGTCACTTCGCTTGTTGGCACGCGCAACTGTGTGTGGCTTCTGAAGGTGAGGTGAAGAAAGGGCGGAGAATGTAAGAAAAATGTGCTGAAAAGGATTGCGCTTTTAAGACATTTTCGCACAGTTGCTGAAGTCAGCGGCATCTAACGTAGCGAAGAAGGTGGCAAAGAAGCTGGCGATAAAGACAATGAAGTTGGCTTAACAAGCAAAAGCAAATGCTGCTGTAGACAAGTGGTCCCCGGTTATGAGCGCTCTCAAGTGTGAGTGGGTTCAAATTTATGACTCAGAGTGAAATGCCAACCTGCGAAGAAATGACTCAGCCGCCTTAAGAACTCTCCGATCTCTCCTCCTCTCTCTGTTACTAGATATAGTATTCGAATTTTACTATTTGCCTTAGAAGATAAAAAATTTTGACCAGATTTCCAAATAATTGAAAATCTGTTTTCTGTAATCACCTTAATCCAAGATATGCCTACTAATTGACTATAGATAAACTTTAACCATATCTTAAGTTCAAATCCTTGTTGAAAAGTGTTTTATGTATCTTTTGTTCGCACGTTGGACTTATTCGAAGGAGCTTCTATGCTGTACATGGCCGAATACCCTTAGTTGCCTTGAGTTTTTAGGACACGCCAAGGGCATATATCGGATGAAAAATGGGAAATTTATTATTGTGACTTTTTCCTTAAAGCTTTAAAAATCACGAGGAACTGTGACACTACACGTCAAAGCTTTTGACTTTTATTCCCAGTTTCCAAAAAGAAATCTTGGTAGTCATTTCTACAATAGAAAAACTTTTTTGAGCTTTATAAGTTAAAATAATTGTTTCTTTCAATAATTCTTGGAGATAATTAAATGCGACTTGAAACTTTTTTGAGCTTTCACACACATCCACAAGCTTTCATATAATTTTGGTTTCATCACCAGATCAATAGAAAAGCTCTATTCACTGGAATCTATAGCTCTATACATCATAGCTTTTGACTGTAGTTCCCTGTGGTAAAAAAAGTTGAGAAAGCTTGCTACTCATTTCTATAATAGAAAAGCTCTTTTGCGCTTTATAAGTTAAAAGATCGTTACTGGTAATAATTCGTACAGATAATTAAATGCCATTTCAAACTGTTTTTGAGCTTTCATAAAACTCCAAAGCTTTCATATAATTTTGGTTTAATCAGAACAGATCAACAGAAAACCTCTTTTGAGCTTTATCACTTAAAATGACTTTTTCTTGCAATAATTCTTATAGATAACTAAGTGCCATTTGAAATATTTTTTGAGCTTTCGTACAAATCAAAAACTTTTACCAAATTTTATTGCTATCTATTGGCCAGTTTCTTCAGGAATGAAGAGCTTTGTACGAATGAATTATAAAATGCGCAAGCTATAAAATCAAAAAGTATGGAGGTACCCATACTCTTTCTTGCCAACAAAAAGTCGTATCCTTTTAAAAGATCTCTATTTATTCCATTTAAATCCTCAGCTGTTTTGGCATTCACTTTCACTGCCGAAAGATCTTAGGAGCTTAACTAAATCAAATTCGAATTTATTTGTGATGGGGAACTACTCCTCTCCTGCATTCTAAGTTCAACTAGTCTCCTCAGCGAGCACTGTCACATTTTCTCATACTCTCTAACATGCAATTGAAAAGAAAAACTTCACTTACCGTTATAACTGTACTTATTACTGCTGTAAGCGCTGTTGTCAACACACGCAGGTGAATTATTTAAATGAAATTGCCAGCATAAATATTTTATTGTACAAACCTTGACTGCAAACAAGAGAACCTACTTGGTGTCGGTGTAAATGCTTCGCCGACTTTCGAAGTGGAAGGAATTTTGAAATGCGTACACATTTCCAATGGTAATGTGCGACTGGCGCAAATCTATTTTATTTATATTACGCTGACTTGACATTACGAAATGCCATTACGCAGTCATTTGGGCAGTCAAACAAGCGCACAGGTGCTGCAAACGACGAGCGCCTGTGTGTATGCAACGATTTTTATTTTATTATATTTCTGCACTCTTTACAAACGCCAATCACAAATGACATTTTAAAAGTATTTCGAATGTGATTGTTGCTTTGTTTTTTGTTGTTTTTTTCATTGTTGTTGTTGCTACGCTTTTATATTTTGTATGTGTGTGTGCATACACCTTTCAAACAATGTTATTATGGCAGCTTTTGTTATTGCCGTCAACACACAATGGACAAGCGAGTGGAGAGTTTGCTAGAAACAAAAACAAGTGCAACAACATGCATGTGTGCATATATTTGTATATGCATATGTATTTCTATAATATATATTTTCACACGCAAGTTGTTGCACTTTCTTGACTCTCTCGGTTCTCTCCACCTTAAGCAAACTCATTGCACCAAAGAAAAGCGTGAAAAAAGCAAAACCGACAACGGAAATTACGCCATTACGTAACGCATTAGAACGCTTATTCACATTTAATGACATTGGACAGTGAAGATTTGAGGCCACCACGCCATCCATCTCAGCACAAGCTCTCCTCTATCGCCCGTACAAACAAAGCGTAACCAGAATCTACGCACCCGCCTTGCAACACACTGAAATGTCAAACTAAGCGCGACATTCTCCTCCACCGCATCGATACTTGTCATCAGCGCTGCTGGTGAGCGCTTGGACGCGGCATTTGCAACGCATCGCCACCTCGCCTAATTCAATTGTGTGTGTGTGGGTGCGAGTGTTTGACGGCGTCCTTAACGATTATGTCGGTGCTTGGGAAATTACGAGTATTGTTATTGCCGCACACAAACGCCGCTTGCCCTCTGACCGCGCACTGCACGACAATTCGCGCGCTGCAATGCGCTCTGTGTGGCCATCAACAAAATTTATTTTCGCTTTGCGCATTGTGTGCCACACATACGAGCGGAGGAGTGTGAATAGGTATGTGCAGTGGATAGCTGGCAGTAAATTGATTTAAAAAATTTACGCTTAGCACCGCTGCGGAAATTGAGGATAATATTAATTGTAATCAGAATTGAATTGCGCGGTCGCTCTTCCCTGCAGCAGCAGGATTATTGATGGCTTCTCGAGTGTGTATAAATAAAAGATGTTCAATTGTAAGGCGATATTGGTGTCCGAGTGGCACTCAATGACATAGTCAATTTAAAGTTAACCGTTAGGTTAAGCTCTCTTGACATACCTAGTTTAGTACTGAAGAAGATTTGTTGTTGAAGGTGTTTGTTGCTGTTCTAGTGGTAATTGAGTTACTTAAAAATTAATGAAAGGAGAACGATGTGAGTGCTGGATTAAGCAATTTGGAATTACTGGTTGTGACAATGTCGATAATTGGATTACTAGAGGTAAGGCAAATTAAGTCTTTTAGAACTCTACTGTATTTTTAGTTATATAATTAATTATTTTTGGTATGAATTCGCGTTTTTAAGCCAACAACAAAAGTTTGAAATATTTCATGAAAAGACACTTGATTTTGCATTTCAAGGTTGGTGCGCTAAAAGTCTTATTAATATCATTGTGAACACGAATCTCAAACACTTGAAGTTATTGTAGAAATATGCGATTCTGGCTTGAGCCTTCTATGATTTCGAAATCATACCTGATTGCAGTTCAATGTAACTGTATCAGAGACCCTACTGAATTTTCGTTACATAAATTGAAACACAATGGTTCAAATATAAGTAATATGCTTTCTGTATCTTTTTTCACAAATCGAAAGTTTTTTCTTTGCAAAATAAAATTCTATTTTTTAGCACAGCGACCAAGCGAAGCTCTAGTCTTGTAGTTCTGAGTGGTTGTATAATATTGAAGGAATATCATATCAATATGTTGGTACCATTCTTTCTGCAGCTCTGCGCTGATTCCCCATTATTTCGAAATAGTGTTTATAACAATTTTGTTTTCGAAAAGCAAGTCGTTCTAGAGCACGCTTAGCGAACCTCAGGAAACGGTAGCAATATTAGGTTCATCTGCTTGGTTATTTCTCCGAAGACACGGCTACCTCTTCGTTTTTTTACACGGGCTCTGGCATCGAAAATACTTTTGTTTCCGCAGTGTCATCATCCATTCTCATAAGCCAGCACAGCCGCTGGAAGTTTATTTCCTGAACAATGTCGATAGGTCTTTTGCTGCTTATAAAGCTCGTCGGTTATCCGCATACGATAGTCGTAGTTAGAATATAAAGGGCCAGAAATTTTGCTTCAGCTCATTTCTTTTCGGCATCGTTCATTCTTTTCTCAAGCAAGGTTTCTATGAGCGTCATTTATAATGTTTCTTGTGTCTGTCAAGAAAGCGTTTAATATCCTAATTGCTGACTGAACACGTTAAAGCAACGATGTGCAAATGTTATACTTCGCGGGATCTCCAGGCTGGCATAATTATTCATGTTGGCAGTGTCAAATGAACAGAATCTTTGGCTGCTCCCAAAATGTAGTTCCTAGCTTTACATTCCTGCTGGTAGCCAATATATATATTTATTTCTGCCCTCATTAATCATCAGACTCATTTTTGCAATCATGAAGAAGATCGAATAGCAATTACCCGTCTGAAGAACAACAAAGCGCCGTGGCCGATAGATTGCTGGCCGAGCTATTCAAATACGGCGGCAAAGACTATGTAGACTATGGTACGACGAAAGCATGATTGGAGTTTAAGTAATGGTCGATGACAACATCTAATGAGTCGACGTTATGAATTTACGAGATTTATGATCTTTTGTGTATTAGCATAAGCTGTGAGATGTACGACAGCATCGACATATCGCCTCAATGTATGCAAACATCTCAGCTTTGAAAGTATTCGACGCAGTACCCGCCGGGTTAAGTAGAGGAAGACCTCAACTCCGTTGGAAAGACCCGGTGTAGAAGGATCTGGCATCGCTTGTAATCTCCTATTGACGACAAACAGCGAAAAAGGAAGAACGACTGGTGCTGTTGTCAGCGCGGCTATCACCTACGCCAGTAAAGAACCAACCAAGATGTTTCATGCGCCGACGTTCACGTTTGCCGCAAAGTTTGTAACACAGAAAAAAAAACGTCGAAGACACTATAAATTTTATATATATAAATGATCAGCGTGACGGATTGGAAGCGCCAATCTCAGATTACTACATCACATAACAATGTCATCGTCTACAGTTACTAAGGTTTAAAAACGGCGCTTTCTAAAAGATTATATTGATAAACGACAAGGGTTAACACAAGGTAAATTAATTAATCAGGAGTTCTAAACTTAAAATTTCAATAGTCCCAAAACGTCAGCTATTCCAAGAGAATATCTCTTTTATCTTTACTTTATTGGTCTATTAGTTTTTATAATTTTTTAAGTGATTTCACATCAAATTCCAATTAAAGTGGAAGTAGACAAGCCATATTCATTGAAAGCTATTAAATCATAGTCTCAATTAGCATGACTGACAACTGAAATAAAGTTTTTCAGTTCGAAAAAAAATCGTATTTGTGTGCGAATAATTGTTCATCACATTGTTAAGGCCAAGAGAAATCTCCTTGAATCTATATTAATGCTTCAGCGTCATTTATTCAACAAGTTAAGCGGCAGATTTAATGGCTTGACCGCTGGCTGTGCAAGTGTCCTCAACGCGGATAATCAACTCAGCCGCTCAGTCGTTCAGTCACTACGGCTGCAGCAGAAGTAGCGCATTTGACTTCACAACTATTTTCATTGCAGTTTCTAAAGCCTTTTTGTAGCAACCGAAAACAATTCGCTCCAACTTTTTATACAGCGCCGGCGAAAGGAGCAGGCAACATGGTGCTGCATGCAACTTAAATTGGCTTTTTATTTCATTTGCGGATTTTATACAGTTTCCACGACAATTTTTATTTTCAAACTGAGAGTCATACTCCTTTTTCGTTTCTTTTTTTTTTGCTTTATTGTACTTTTGTATTTTTTGCGACAACAGAGATTATTTTGATCCTTCCATTGACCGGCAAATAATTGCCAATTGAATTTATTTAACGAGCACAAAAGCACAAGAAAGTGGAAAGCAGCCGAAATGGAGAGCATACTGTACAGTGTGGACAGAGAGGGAAGCGAGAGTGAGAGAGGGGCTGAAGAAATTGCAAATGTTGCTTTATTTTCTACTATTTCTCCCGCTTTTTTCTGCGCTCGCCTTCTCTACGCTGGCAACGAAACTTTTTAAGATCAAAATAATTTAATGCATTCACAACAAGCCAAGAGCCATCTAAATAAAGCAACTGTGTGGCAGAAAAAATGCTCGGTTGTGAAAAGTTTCGCTGATTAAATTTCAACTTTTTCATTTCCTGCCGCACAGGACACACTTGAGTGAAATTATAATCCTTCAAGCGTCCGCAATCACCCGATTTGCCCTACGCGTATACACGCCGCACGCCTGACAGTTACTTGGTGTGGGTGTGAGTGTGTGGGTGTGGAGTCGGTGAATCGGTTGAAGAGCTGCGCTCAAATTCCAAAGCAACTTTTAAGTATTTCTTCCGTGTTTTTGCGCATTTTTCAACAACTGAAGTGCTGCTACTTCCATATTGTGAAAGTAAAAATGTGTATGTGTGTGTGTGGGGGACTGTGTTTGACAGTCTGAATGCCACTGACGACTAATGTTGTCATCCCTTTCATCTTTATTTGTCGCTGGCAATTCCTTTGCTGGCGCGCTACTTTAGCTCATAACACAAGTTGATGAGCATAGACAACAACAATAAAAGAAAATATCAACAACAATACTAATGCTAAAACAACAGCAACAAGAACAACAACCACAATAACAGCACGCACAACAACAACAACTATAAAGACAACAACTAAAATGTGTTACTTTTGTAAATAACACAAGTTGGCGACGTAGATATGTATTACAACAACAACAACTAGTACAACAACATGAAGGACAATAACAAAAACAACAATGTGCACAACAACAACACAATGAAGACATGAAAGTAAAATGTATAACAGTAGCAAATCAAGTTCGTGAGGAAAAAGTTAAATTTAATTTCATTATTTTGGGCGACAAGCGGCGGAGTGGAGCAGGGCGGAAAGCGCAAAAGCGAATGCAGTTCAGTGAAAAAGTGAAAAGAATGTCAAGTGAAGAGCAGCAAATAGCAAAAACAAGGAAAAATAAAATAAGAAAGTTGTTGTTGCTTTTGCTTAGTGCTTGCTACAAACACAATTACATGACGAACTTCTAAGATGTTCGTGTGTGTCGCCTGTAACAGCATTACCCACAGCTGTTGGCAGAAAATGTGCTTTTACGAAAAAGTTTAGAAATGATTTAAAAGCAATTGCGTTTGGTTATTCTGACCGCTTCGCAGCATTTTGCTCCTTTTTTGTGTAATTGTGTATATGCATGTGCGCTTAATATACAATTTAAGCCTTATTTATCGACATAGTTGTCGCATACCTTTGACACTTCTGATCCTTTGATCTTTGATTACATACTTTGCTTCTTAGTGTTCCATTTTTAATTTATTTTTTCTCACATTTTTTGGCGATTCGAGCGTTTTTAGTAATGAAATATTGCTGCCGATGTTTTTTGGCAGTTCTCACCTTTGAAAATACTGTCTTACTTTCTCTTATTCATTGTCATGTTATAGACTCATTATTTTTATGTACTAGAGAGTGTAAGGCTTTACTTATCTCACCTGGATACTTGATTGTTATTTTTCTCCGCGAGAGCTAGACTATTTTTCGGTATTCGGTCCTTCTACAGTTTACATTTTATTTATCATCATCCTCTAAAGGGAGATGGGCAAATACTTTCGGATAGTTTTCTTTAGGTAATGGTTTCATAAACCATCCACCATCCACCATCCACCAGCCATCAACTTCATTCGAAAAGTAGGAATTTCAAATTAGATTATGTTTGAGCTTTCTAAAAAAAATATTTTTATATTACTTTTTACCTCAAAAATAAGTTTCTTACAGAAGAAATAGCTGCAATTTTTATTATTTGTAGAAAATTTCGGTCTTTAAAAGAGCTTTTGAAAAAAGTATGTGAAGAAAATTCAAAGCCAAATCAGTCATCATAGACAGTAATAATCATTTGATGCCACGTCCGAATTGAAAAATAGATGCATAAGAACCTTCCGTACAAACTACCGGAGCTTCAACCGAGTTACCATCGATTTGTGCCTCTGAACGATAACTTCCTTCAGATGCTCTAATTGTTGATAGTACAGGTCCGCGTTAAGAGTTAGTTTCGCTGCATACAACCAGCTTATAGAAGATGAGTCGCAGGCAAAAACTTTATTATCTGTTCCTGGCTTGGCTACCGTTTTCTACTACTACCGATTCCGCTTGAAGTTGTCGTATGCTAACACACTATTCATCAGAATTAGATTGATTTTGTTGCGATGTAGCAGTGGTTATGAGAATGGAATCCTGTCCAGAGGTTGTTTTGGCTTAACTCGTGTAACACCCATACATAGTGATTTTTCGGTTTTTTGTGCGATTTCCATTATTTTATAGATATCTTCGACAATTTGCCTTGCAGAGCGTGGTAAATCTTTTAAATCAGGATTTTCGGAAAAGAAACGACGTGGTCGAAACTACGAAATACTAGTAGTTACAGTAGCAGGCCTATAAAGGGGGTGTTTTTTAGACATACGATTTTCAAGAAGAAATAATAATTATTATTATGCATGTAACTCAATGTAGTCGCCAAGAATTTATGTTCTAAAATAGATTTCAGGCAAGTGGCTGCCAATAAAGAAGTAGAAGTCCGCCGTGATTAGCTCGAATAAATTCCAAAAAGGCCCAGTTTTTGACCAATTTTTACAGCATTTGGAGCTTTTAGTCAGCAAGAACGCGCCGAATACTATCTGCCAATACGTTGATCGTCTCTAATTTATCTGCGTAGATAAGCGACTTACATAACTTCACAAAAAATAGTCTAGTAGTTAAATCGTACGATTCTGGATGTCACCCACAGCTTCACGAGCCGAGAAATGCACTCTCCCAAAGTTCACTTCAATAAATTTATTGGTTTGTTGGCTGAATGGCATCTAGCGCCGTTGTATTATAGCCAAAGATCGTCCACATCAACAACCCCAAAATCATGTACTAAAAGGTCATCAATGACTCTATAACGTTCTCCATTGCCTTTAGTATTGTGCACCAATGATTCCTTCTGCATATAGAGCCAACCAAACAGTGCATTTTGGAGGATTTAATGGTCCCTCAACAATGGCGGTAGAGTTATTATCACTGCAAATGCCATAATTTGTTTGCTATTTATCCATTCAACGAAAAGTGAGTTTTGTCGTTAAACAAAAATTTCTTGTGAAATTCTTTTTGAACCCGTTTTATAACAATTTGAGTGTAAATCTGTATAGTATACGTAAATCAAGTAAAAGCTGTCTAAAAGACCTCAATGAAAATCGCAAGTCTAATAAAAACTCCATTTACAATGTGCCAAACAGATTACTAAGGCATCCTTTTCGAAAAATGATGTGCTTCTTATTAATGGACTTTATATATAACAAAACATAGTTATATTGGCATTTGGTTTAAAAATTTGTATTTTCGAAACCTTCGCGTCATTTTGGTTATAAATGTAAATTTTTTTCAAATATTTAAAGAAATGCTTCAAATACTAATGAAATAAATATAAAAAAAAAAATATTATTTAAATTTTTCCTTAAAACTTACTGCATAAATATGTATACTGCCAGCTCCTCCGTCATGCAATTTCCTTATCATAAACATTACCGTAACAAGTTCCTGCAACCAACATAATTGAATGCTTAATTAGGAATTCACAATTTTACAAGGCAATCTAATAATTTCGAAATTTACAACGCACTTTGATGTCGTAAAGTCATGAAATTCTAGCTGCGGCACAACGGTGCGTATGAGTAACGTGCGCACCTTCAGCTTAGAACCCACAAATATCAATGTAATTGCGCAAATGCTTATATATACATACCTTGTATAAACATACCGCTAAACGCTGTGCTGTAATTTATGCAAGTCATTTGAATGGTTTAAAAAGAATTTCAACCGCAAATTGCGTGCTTCGTGGCAGTTGCATAAACAGCAAATGTTGAACAAACAAAGTCAAATGCACGAAAACTACACGCTTGCATACCGAATACATATACATAGACATATGTGCTGCCGCTCGCACATTTCCTGCTTAGATTATTCCATCAACCGGCACTGTGTTAGCAGCGCGTTTCTACTCCAATGGTTCGGGGCATATGTGTGCACAGCCGCGTCGCCGGCAACGTCAATGACTCTATTGTTGCTGCCACAATTTGAAACGAAAGCAAAATATGAAAAAATAAACGCTTGAAATGTGCGCAAATCATCTGCTGAGGAACATTGAAATCGTGTACGCTTTCATTACTCACCAACATGCAAAATACTGCGAATATGTGCGCCTAAAACTATGCAAAGCATTTCGATTTTTTGTTTTTTCATAGCTTGTTTTTAATTTTCTTTTCACCAAATGAATGTAATGTAAATATACATATTCTAAAACATATTCTCAGCATGTGCCAGGACTAAGTCGTAGTTTGGCGCTCGTCAACTACGCGCAGCCCACTTTTAATTGTCGAGTTTAATGCCATTTAGTGCCTTTGTTCCGCAACCAACCTGCAACTTGTTCCTGGTAACTTTTGCTTGGACTGACTGTTATAGTAGGACCATGACTGTGAACGGCCAATTGCTTGTTCGCGGTCCTTTAAATTGTAGAATACTGTTGCACAGGTACTGGCTCGTCATTGTACTTTTTTGTACCTACGCCTCCTAATGCATTTAGGTAATAGCTTACTGACATGAAAAAAAATTTATTTGCGCAACTAATTAAAAGTAAAGTTGTTTTCGTAGTTGTTTGCAAATAAACTGTTGGCTGGTCTAAGCTATACTTAGCACTAGGGTTATCTTCCATTTCACCAGATTTGTATTTTTTGCATATGATTCCTCATAAATAGGGTTTTCAATAGGGCACTACAAAAGTAGACTGATAAGTACAGCAAACGATGCCATATTTTATGATTCAACAACTAGTCGAAATTATTAAAATTTATTATTGAAATATGGAGTCCGTGGCCTCAACTTTAAGAGTGGATTGCTACCGCTCAATGATAACCGGATATTTTTGGTCCGAATTGTATAACTTGCACAATATGTGGTTCCAACAGGACGATGCCACAAGCCGCACAGCGAATGTCACAATCGATTTATTGAAAACCACGTTTGATGATCGTGTTATCTCCTTTTATAGCTTTTAGAGCGCTGAATTTTTTCTTGGAGCTCCACAAGCGCTCCTCGTTATTTGGTGTAAATCTTTAATTTAACATACCCCAGAGAAAATAATCTAGATGGGGGAAAAAGATTGTCAATGCAATCCCCGTTTCGAAAGAAATAAGATCCGATGATGCCGCCATACCACAATCCGCATCAAATAGTAGCTTTTTGGGGATGCGTTTCCACGAGGACATGCCCATCCTTACAGCGACAAATTTGGTGCCGATGAAGTGATTAAGCCAGAAATGGGCCTCATATGAGAAGACAATGTTCTGCGCGGATATGAATTCGCGTAATAATCTTGGTTAATTCGTAAGCACTCTATCAAGGTGCAACATGAGATGATGACATGGCAAACTTCACTGAAAACACTCACAAAACACGAGCTGTCAAAATCAATAGACCCCTATTGGTAAACGTTTTATATTATAGAAAAGAAAACAAAAAGAAAATATCGTAATACTCATTTTAATTGTTTGTTAAAAGTTTGTTTTCGATTCTCTCCACGTGTATGCATTATTTCCTTATTAACCTAAACGCGGTTTATTAATTTTTCCAACAAGTTTTTGACTCTCAGAAGAAAATATAGCAGATACTACAAATTATATGCGCGAACTAGTTCCTCACGTTTTGAGATATCGAACTGAAGCTTTGCGTACCTGCTTTTTTCACCAAAAAGAAGGCATTCCGAATTCGGATGGCTATAGTATATATTTATATAACACGGCTCTGGTACAAACTCCAATAAATGTCAACAACAATATTGAGAACAAAACCATAATTCAGAAAATAATATTATCGAAAATCAACACACAACCTTATTGTTGTTTGTGAACAAACAGAACACTTTTAAGCACTCAATTTTCAAATCATAAGCAAAATATTGATGGTTGCCAATTCCTCATTGTATATACATACATAAGTATCAATTATACGATTGAAACCGTAAGTTGTTCAAGCAATCAAAACGAAAATGGCTCAGTTCTTCACCAAACAGCTTTTCGTTTTCCAATTTTACTATTCTACTGGTTGCCTACACGGATATAGCTTCAGGCAAATAGAAAACATGGCTGTTGTTTGGCAATCATAGTTAAAGTGTCTTTGGGAATTTCTAATAACTCCATGAGGAAAACATGAAATTTTGTTTCTAAAAAAAATTACCCAGTTTTACAGTTAATCAATTAGTTGCTGGTATTTTAAAGTTATTGCTATACACTAGTAGTATTAAGCTGGCCAAACTATTCCTCAATGACGGGGTAGCAATTTGATTAGAATTGATTGATAATAAAAACTCTCTTTTTAATTTACATATATTTACATATTATAGTAGTATCCATGTTTTTCATATTTGTTTAGTAAGTTCATATTACATTTATGAGTGAATATGTATTGTTTAGTTCAGTAATTGTATTTTTTGTGCTTTTTTTGCTTTCAAGTTAACAAAAATTCCAATAACTTCGCGACAAAGTGAAAGCGTGAATACTTGTGGGTGCATAAAAGTAGGGTTTCACAATTCTAAATAAATAAGTCCAATCAATTTTGAACCCGACTGACACAAAAACTAAAATTTCCCGTGTATTAACATATATGTTTATAATAGCTCTCCTTCAACCATATTTAAAAGCAAATTAACTCGTGTGAATTATGAGGGATTCCATGTCATGCCCAAAGTTGTGGTAGATGATATTGGAGATACTGGATGCTCTCTAAGAATTCCAATCGCCCCAATACCCCTTCTTAGCTGCATTTAAAATGTGGAAGTTTGCAAAAAAATAGAAATTTTTGGTTTTTATATAGGCGGTTGTTGTAATAAGTCTCAGGTTGAATGGTCTTCGCTTCCTTCTGCGAGTAGGGGGTTTTTTGGTTTCGGCTCGATTTTGGAGCGCCAATCGCTTTAGAGTTTCGATGTCGTATTAATAAAAACGCGTTTAGAAACTCAAATTTTTGTGTTGGTGATAAAGTAGACTCCCCAAAATACTTCAGTAAAAGGAAATTTAAGCCAACTTGTAATTATTATTTTTTTTTTCAAATTTCCAATATGTTGTATTGTTACACATCTGAGGTCCTGTCCTGGGCTGAATGTCATTCCGTTAGCTCTATTAGTCATGCAGTAATTATGAATATTATATAAAATATATTAATTGAATTTTGACATACTAAGGCGGTTTGATTAGTAGTAATATATTGTATTTGTCAAAGGAAAAAGGCTGAAGCGAAGGTTAAGGTAAGAGAAGCTCTTTGAACTTTTTTTTTTCTCTTCTTTTTGATTTGATATATTTCGCGAACTAGTATATATTATAAGTGATCAATGATACCCCACTTTGGCTACAAGACATCTCTTGACTGACTGAATCAGAGATCTTCGAAAAATACTGTGAAATTCAGCATTATTTATTAGAACACTCAATATACGTATATTAATAAAACATTAAAAATATTTTCATATTATTTTTTATATCATTACACGTATCTATCTTTCTTTAGTTTTCTCTTTCTCTAAAATAAAATACATATTTGTATTATTCTTAGCCAGCTCTGTTTATCATTCCTTTCTCTTTCCAGACTCAGTACTTTAAGTTCCACACTTCAGTATACTTTGCAAATTATTAATAAATGTTCTTATGTAACATGGGCTTTCAATGTACTTGGCACTGCAAAAAAAAAAAATTAACAACAACTCACTATCAGCTAAACAACAACGGCAATTTATAACGAACTTGCTAGTTGTTATCGCAATCGCCGCCGCCAGCAACTTAACACAAGTCACTACGATGTACATATGTAAATTGCCGCTGCTGTTATACCCAAAAGTACTTACTATTTTACCAGGTAACGGCATAAACCATAGATGTGTGCGAGATCGGCTTGTTTGTGCTTACAGCTCGCACGCAGCTTAGAAATTTCGCTGGAAAGCATTTTAAATTCCGCAGCCGCACGAATTCGCGTGCCAAAGGCGACAGCGCAAAACTAACGGTAAAGGTCAGAAGTGGAAAATAGTTGCGAAGCAATTGTTATTGCGCGGAATACAAAAAACTCTTTATTTTTATTAGCCAACAGCCGTTTAACAACAATGGTGCCGGTTTAGCCATACATACTGTTTATTGTTGTATTTGTGTTTTGTTTTCGCTGCGAAACTAAAAATTTATCAACAGCAATTTTTCAACAGTTTTGCTATTGTAATCGCGCACTCAGCGCATGTATAACATAATTTTCCTAAAAATTTCCGCCGAAATCCCGCAACTGTCTCGCCCAGACACACACATACTTTGTGGCATGTGGCAACACAAATAACAACAAAACTAAATTTTGATTTAATCCGCTTACAGCCATAAAGATAAGTGAGGCATGCAGTGAGTGGAGCACAAACTAAACACAAACAACAGCAACAACTTAGTGGTGAAATGCACGAAATGGGAATTAAAAGTTTCAGCGCCTAAAAGCATGCATGCGCGCAGGTATTAGTAGTTTGTGTTGTAGGTGCAAATCAAATAGCATAGCATTCGCCGACCGTTAGTGCTGCCACACGGCACACAAGCGTACAGGTTGGCTGGCTAGCCAGCTGCCTATTTGTAGTGGGGTTTTAGGCGCGTTCCAGCGCAAAAATTTTCACCGCTCGCAGCGCCTATTCATTGCATGTGCGGCGTTTTTCCTTCCTTTCTTTGGTTTGTTTGTTGTTTTTTTTCGATTTTTTGTTTTCTTGGCGCGTGTGGAACGTGAGCGCGCCTAACATCCAGCTGATGAGTTGCTGTGTTAACTCCATGAAATGCCAGCAACATACATTCATATGTCTGTATGTGTGTGTGTGTGTGTTGGCATGCAGGTTGTCAATGTGAGCGTGCGTGCATTCCGCAGTATTTAGCTAATCTGTTGAGCGCACAAATTGCTCTCACACGCTCCGCACCACATCTCCCACCGGCTTCGAGTCGCATTTGTTTGCTTAACGCGCCATTCACACTAAATGCCGCTGTTCGCAGCTCATAAGCCTGTAAAATATTGCAATCGTGTATTGTGTTCGTACATTTATGAATGCTTATTTCCATCATATACATGTATTTGAGTTCACAAATTTTTCCTCTTCGTCGTGCGTGGTTCTGCCACATTCTTGTTTGCTAAGCTGAATGTTATAGCTCATATTTATTGCATATTTTTGGGCGCACAAAGTGGAATTACAAGTCCATAATGTTTATTTTAGTTTCGCAAGAAATGTTGTGTCTTCAATAAGCTTTATGATCAAATCGTGTTTCTACAAATTGTAAGTAGAAACATTGAAAATATTGCGAAATGATTGAAAAAGGACTTGAAATCATTTCCTCGACAATATTTGCGTCTACATGAGCTTAGATTGAGTGTCATATTTTCGTGTCTATTAAACGTAATCTCAAAGTATTAATCTGGGCCCAGCGAAATAGAGAATATATGCCAATAATAGAATACATATACATATTTTATCTTTAATGCTTTCTACTCTAAAAATTTGACATTTTTGATGGTCTAAAACAATGTGATACTAACGGGTTTTCGATTGCCGTGGTGGAGTTTAACATGCATAAATAATCAAAAAGAAAGGCTATTTGGTCGTTTGAAGGAGTTTACGTAAAACCTTGCGTCGAAAAAGTCCGCATTGAATGGGATTTCCCTCACTATAATCCTTCGTTTCAACTATATAACTTCGCATGTAAGCTGGTCTCAAGTCTGCGTTGGGAAATGGAGGTTTTGATGGTGCACCTCGGTTGGCTTCTAGTAACCGTCTTGAGAAGTAGAAGTAATAAGTGAGCAATATCGTCTGGAAAACTTATCCATCTTTACTTTCAACAACCAATATGAGCGGCGGTGACAACATTGCGATTAATACTCCAGGTGGCACCCATTCATTTGGTAATTGAACCAGAGCTTCGGCTGTAACAGTAGCATGGACTCTGGGGGTTCCAATCCCGCTCACAGACGAACGAAAGATTGCGTCAAAAACCATTTCGATGGGCAATGGAAACCCTGCCGAGAAATTGGAAAATGCTCCAGGGCTGCTAAACGCGCAAACAGCAGACACTTGTTGTTATGTTGAACCTAGGTCGCAGAACAGTGGTACCCTTCCCGATAATAAGAAACCTCCGGAGTCTGGTAAAGGACTACGAACTGCTGAAGTTACTAAATGTTCAAAAAGAGTGAAGCGTCAGGGCTCTTGTAAGGTACCAACTCAGCGGCCCTCAGTTTCAGGTACCGAGTATAAAATTACCGGTGACGAGTCAGAAGAAAAAAAGAGTTCCTACGCGAAGGCGATGCGTCGCTTCAACTACGCGGTTATCGACACCAACAGAACCGGAGGGAGTATGTCGGCCAAACAACAGCCCCTGTTTTAGTTGGGGTTCAGCGATGGTCAAATGGATTTAATTCTGTCATCGACGTCGGACAGTTCGGTGTTCAAAATTGACATGACTCTCATTGAAAGTAGAGTGTTACGGTTGGTTATCACTACGTGGAAGCCGTTGCTGTCGTGAAGGATAGTTTTCCGAAGCTTAAATTGCGCTTTGTGCGTGACGAGGAGTTCCATAGACTCTTGAAGACTTAGATCTTTATAAGAAACAGAGTGCTGTAATGTCCATGAAATCGATATTGATGTTCCATTGTGACAACATTCCAGGAGGTAACATCATAGTTATGGATAAAGACCAAAATTCGTTCCTCATTCCTTGAGTCTGAAAGGTCCACTTCTGGGTTCGTCACCGTCGGGTTGCAACAGTTCATCTTTCGGAGAGTTGCCCTCTGATGTCGCCCGCTCTGGAAAGGCGTAAACCTGGAGACTGGTGGAACCGATATCGGCTAAGATGGCCACCGGAGAACACCCGTGAACTATATCGTCAAGTGCTGAGAAGGAGGAAGATGAAGACTTTTCCCCAACAAATTGCGCTTCTCTTTTTAAGATTAACTACAAGAACAAGGAGTTGAGGACTTGCCTAAAGCTTGGTCAGAAGAAGATGGTTGGCCTCACCCTCACCGACCATCTATTCAGAAAAAGCTTCTAATAATAAATAATTTTTTCACAACTAATATATGTACATTAAATAGACTCTTTGTGGCTTGAGTGAAAAACTCAACGAAAATGTTGGCAATTAAACTGACATTTCTATAAGATGTAACTGACAGTTGGCAGTAACTGTCAAAAGCAAACAACTCAAAGCATTAAGCGCAAAGCTTCAACAGCAATCTTGACAACAAAATTAGAAACAAAATGATGGCGCACGGCAGTTGCCAGGAAGCGCCCAAAACAAACTGTACAATAAACAAACACTTAGCGCGAAAACACCTCTACTCTATCTAGTTCTCTACTCCACTCATCCCTCTACTTTTTGACAATAGTCGGCAGACGATTTGAGGAAGACACATGAAGGAGTATTTCTCCTTCACACATCTCCGCTTACACTAAATGTTGCCGAACTGCGGTTGAGCTTTGTAATTTATCCTTCCTTTGTTGTTGCTGCCACTTTTGGCGCCGCGCTGATGATTTGTAATTTTCTTTCATGTACCTCGAGCGCGTTTAACTCTGCTTAACGGTGTGTGAGTGTGCGCGTGTGTTACTGTAGCTCAGCGCAAGCCTTGAGCGTAATCTTCTTATAATTTGCGCGAGTCGGTAATGGCGGCTTGACAGCCACTTGACAGTTGGCTTTAGCAAAGCTGGCGCTGGCATTCACTGACATCGCTCCGCTGATAGCGCCTCGCTTACTTTTGTTGCTATCGCACTGACATGACGCAATCGCTCTATTTGCGGCTTGAGCGTCGCTGTTGGCGCCGCCAACACTGTCAAGTCACTTCGTTGCCGCCACCGCCGCGTTCTATCAGCCATCACGTGGCTGCATTCATGCATTTGGCAAGCTTTAAAAAGCCATTTAGGTAGCTGCAACTGGCAGTCAGTCTGTCTGTCTGTCAGCCCAGCAACAAGGCGCTGCTGGCTCGTCTTCTTTTCGCTCGCTTAACAAAAGCCTTTTTGCGGGCGAAGACTAATGACGCTGAGCTAATTAAAAGTTGTGAACAGCGCGCGCCAAGCGTCGGAGCACGAGCTGGGTTTCGGGTGATGGTCGCGGTGTGTGGGGAGTGAGGCGCTGGCGGTGATTTATCAAATTCATGTGTGGACGTGTACGAATATGAATTTATGAAGTTGCCTGCTTATCGCATTTCGAGCTCATTTGTGCCTTTTTGGCAGAGCAAGTCACTTGCCAACAAATTACAAATTGCTTTTGGATGTGCAATCAACTTTATGAAGTGACGCTCCTTATCTACTTTTGCTCTGACGTTATGTGGGAGCAAATTTGGCAACTTTATTAAAAATGTTTCTCGCAAATTTTTCATGTACTCTTGACTTCGCACAACATGCTTACTTTGAGTGATCTAGTTGGCAAGGCTTAACTTGCTGCGGGCATTTTTACTTTTGTTATATGAAATGTTGGGCACTTTTTGTGAGTGATATTATCTATTAGATTTGGGTTATGTTTTATGAAAAATGCTTAGTGAGAATAAAAATATGTGTTCGCCTTTAAAATTTATTATATATTTAAAATATAATAAATTTCCGAGAAATCAAGCCTCTCTTTCTATTTATTTTACTCTTCCTTACGAGTATATATTGATCCAATTCGCAGTTGAATGTCTTAAGTACACCAATCGAGACTAATGCTTAGCTTTTCACTTCCTGACGAATTGTTCTAAAATTTCTACATATAAGAGTTGCAGTTGAAGGAATTCGACTCAGATCAACCTAACTCATTTTTAGTATTCAACTATTTCAATAGAAGTTTCAATGATGTTGGCAACATTAAAATTAAGATTTGACAAAAAATTTGAACTGAAAATTTTTTAACGAAAAAACAAAGCTTTTGAATATGTCAATGTTTTCCAAGGATATTTTATATATTATGAACAGGTAGAGCAGTAAAACGCTTAAACATTTTAATATTACTCAAAAAGTATATTCCAATGAATAGTATATATTATAATTGTATTGTTCCGACTCTTTATGTTCAAAACACATCGTTGGACCTAATTTTATTTTTACTGTTTTCAAACTGTAGCTTGCCTTTCCAGAAATTCATTTTTTTCACTTTTCTATGTATTTGTCGAAAATAAATGGTTAAAATTATTTATTATTCTAAATAAGTTATTTTTTAGCCATTTTCTATTATTATTTTTCCTCAGTAAACGTAGTAAAGTACAACTATAGCTTTTCTGATATTAAGTCAAACTACAGGTTAACGGTTTTCAGCTATAAAAAAATTTAATTTTGATAAAACTTAAACGGAAATTGTCTTGACGAGTTGAGTTCTTATCTGTAATATGGAATTTCAATACTTTAAAATGCATTTGGGTTGAAAATCAAGGGCCTAAATGCTTGCCATACAACCACAAAAAGTTGCTAAGAAAATCTCCAGACATGCCTTAGGAGATCAATTACTGCCACCGTCTTAAGATTAAATTTCGTCACCAATTGTTCGTCCAAAAAATACACTACACTAGATTCCTGTTTTTAACGTTCTGATGGAACCATTCACCAGCTAGGCATTTTTCATGAGGAGCTGTTAGCTATTCACAATGCCAGGAGCCCTTCAAATTTAATGGTAACGTTGGTTACATCTAAACAGAACAATCATATAGTTTTTATAACAGTCTGTAAAGTGTGGAAACTACGAATTTCGAAATTAAATACACAACCGCCATATCAATTGTACTAGAATTTTAAGAGTATACGAGTATTTTAGAAGCAGTACAATGGAATATTTTTCAATTATACGCCACTTCCGACGGCGCCAAGAAAGGAACTCCACTGCTGCAGTGATTTCGACCTTCTCCGTCGAAATCTAAAAACAATTTTCTGCTAGAAGTTACTATCAGTAAAATGACTAACAGTCGAAAAACTCAAAAAATTTACAAAATGGCGGTATTTACAAAAGAAAAAAACACAATTCTTCCAAAAAATGTTGGTCGTTTTTGGCCTGTCTAACCCAAATATGTGTAGAATTATGCATATGTATAACAGATGCAGAAAATGATGAAATGAACTGATTGCCAATGAACGTTCTGGAAAAAAATGCGTTTAAAGATAGACTCAAGCATCTGCTTTCACCTGGCGGCTACACTTTAGAAGGTGAAGTCAAAAACTATTTGAGACATAGATTTTAAATTTAATTATGTGATTTTTGAAAGTAATCTTTAGCCTAAAAAAATGTCTTCTTTGATGGCCTTTTTGATAGCTTTCCTTCTACATAACTCTTTATCACTAAAATCACCGTATATTTTAGGGAAAAGACCAAAACTTCCAAAAAAATGTCCAAAATATTGAAAATATAACATGAATGTAATTATGAACTCGTACATAATTGACCTCCACTGACACACCTTGTGTCGGATTCGCCATAACCGTGGCTTGAGGAATTTTTCGAAAGCAATGCAAGAGCCATAGATAGATTTTACCACAACTAAGAAACAAATAAAACACTTAACTTTCGAGAAAAAACTTCACAGACCATAAAAAGTAATCACATTAAAAAAGTATTGGAACTAAATAAAGAATTACACCGACAGTGGCAGTAAACAAGAAAAAATTTACTTTTGGTTGCACCGAAGCTATAATAACCTTTACAGCTAAAATAGTCTTTATTCTAATGGATGGCAGCTAAAGTCCGATCTGAACAATATATTCTAAAATATAATATAGCATTGTCTTGTATAATAGTCCCTGCCAAATTTCATCAATATATCTTGACAAATAAAAGAGTTTTCCACACAAGGACTTGATTCTCAATGTCCATTTTTTTGGCAGCTATATGCTATAGCGGTCCGATATCGATAAATGAGCAGCTTTTGGGTGAAAAAGGGACATTTTCATTTCTTTTCAAGTACTCATTTTACTATTTAGAACTCTTTATCAGCAACCGTTTTAATGTTCGCAATAAATTTAGCTTTGAATATACCCAAACAAGACAGCTGAAACTTGATGTGTCTTGCCTAACAAAAGTCTTCTTTTGAACATCAATTGCAGAACAACATTTTTTTTTATTTGTGTGGCAAATGTGCCGAAGTAGTTCACAATAAGCGGTCAATTATGTCATTATATGTCTGCAGCCGAGCTTAAGCAAGGCAAAATTTCGACGAAGAAGACGGAAAAAATACAAATGTTGTTGCTGTTGGCATATACCTTCAATCACTTTAAACCACCTAACAAATAAACAACAATTTCAAAGGTATACTTATATATTATGCAAATCGTTTTCGCTGGAAAACAGCAAACGAATTGTACCTAACAACGGACACAAAATTGTGAATAACACAACAACTTATTGAGTCAAGAGTGGAGTAGAGAACGAAGAAAGAAATTATGCGACAAAAACAAGTTTAATGTCAACAACTTGTTTATAAAAAGGTTGAAGCATTTGTAGGTTTATTATATTAAAAAGGTTAGTTCTATAATCATTTATTTGAAGACTATATTTAGATACTAGAAAAAAACTACAATAATCTGTATCAACTATCGGTCCCTAAACAAAAAGAACAGTCTTCACTACTTCAAAAAGTGCTTAATTAGTTCCTACATGTTCCCACATGGATATAACTTCGAAAAGATTTCAAATTCGCAAAAAGAAATATGTATATTTTGACGTCTTTCATGTTAAGTTTAGCTCTTATTCCACAGTATTGTTGTAGAAATTATCTTCCCCAGCCGATGATGCGAGTTTAGTACCTCGAATTGTTAGATAATTCGTCGAAATACAGTGACGACGAAGACATAATTTTTTTTGGACTTTAGAACCTTCTTCTGTAATCCGATAAACTTGTATTTCTTGAATCAACTAAATCTAATCTAACGAATCAACGTAAATCTGAAGCCCGAATTATTCTTCTTTATTGGCGTAGATAATGAGGCCTTTCTCTCCCTCTGCTTTCCCCGGCGGGTACTGCGTCGTACAGAGCTGGAGTATTTTAATCCCTTCGGACCAGCAAAGCGGTTATCTCTTAATTCGCTGAACTATGTTACTGTGGTCGTATATCTCTTACAGCTCATCGCTCCATCGAGAAATCTTCCTCAGAACCTTTCTTCCCGAAATTCGTAACGTTGACTCATCAGATGTTGTCATCGTCGAAGCCTCTGAGATATTTTGGTTTTTGTTCGTCGAGAGAGGACTTTACTTCTCAATTGCCTACTCGGTTCGACGTAGCATCCGTTCGCAGGAGTTATTTTGCGTTGGATTCCGAGGCTGACATTGTTTTTGGTGCTGATACTGGTTCAAAGATAGACGAAATTATCTATGACTTCAATGTTATGATTGACGATTATTTTTGATGACATAAGATATTTCGTCTTGCACTTGTTTATTACCAGATCCATTAACGGCGCAGATATTGAGACTAACGATATCGATATCATCGACATACGGACTTATAGAAGATTGTACCTTCTCTATTCAGATCTGCAGCTCGAATTTCTTAAGGAGTAGATTGAAGAAGTCGCACAATAGGAAGTCGCCTTGTCTAAAACTTCGTTGGGTATAGAACGCTTTCGAGAAGTCCTTCGTGATGCTGATGCAGCTTTTGATATTGCTCAACGTTGTTTACGAGCTGTATTAGTTTTGCAGGTATATCAAATTCAAGCATATCGGCATAAAGACATTTTCTTTTCCTGCTGTCAAAAGCGGCTTTAAAATCGACGAATAGGTGACGTATGTTGATCCTCTTTTCAAGGCTCCGAATTTAAGTTACTTGAACAATAATCCATGACAATTTCATGATATCCTGTGAAATAAAGAACTTTCCCATAGATCAAATTAATCCGATATCGGAGGGTCGGACAAAGAAGCTGTTTAATTGGTAGAAAAGAATGTTTCGGTAATTCCAGATCGATATCTCAAAAACTGAGAAACTTTGAGGGTGTTCGTTTCATCTTTGAGAATATAATAGATTTTTTTCACTTTCTAAACTTTCTAAACAAGACTTATTGTGCTTTATGCATTCTGAATCTACTTTCCATTAATGCCAGAGTAATAGAAGATCCCGCCTGCGCCTTAAATTCATCACATTACTGTGCCGCTAAATTGTTACGAAACGCAGGCAAACAAGAGTTGAATGATTTCTGAAATTTATAAATATATGTATCTATGTAAATTTATACCGTCTGCATTGTTGCTGCATCAGCATAAATTCCGCACTCACTTTGCGTCAAGCTTCTACTTCGAACGCATGAAATATGTACTGTCGCTCACTTGCGCCCAAAATACAAGGTAGAACCAATGAGTGGCAGGGAACGGCGAGAGGAGGGTGCACCATATATATTTATTCGTTGTGACGGTATTGTAAGGGAGCAGCACATAAAGTGTTTGTTGTCAGCCACGCATCAATGCTTTCGTAGGCCCCCAAAGGCCGCCCGTAATGCTTGCTTTGTCTTTATGGATTCTCCCTCGAATCAGGCTCACAAAATTCAGTATGCGTTGGAGTACAAGAACAAATGCACAGGAAAAAGGATTGCTAGCAAAGTGCACTTGCAATGACAACAAAAATGTCAACATCAGCAACATGATAACGTTGACAGTCAAACAATGTGCGTGTATGCGTTACTTCTGAGTTAACAATGCGTCATCACATACGTACAATTACATACACATTCATATATGTATGTGTCTATGTATATGCAAATAATTAATATCACATAACTGGCAGGAAATCCTGAAACGATGATGAGATCTTCAGAAAAGTCAAAATTGTGACACAGCCAGAGTCAACACATACGTTGACAGCCAAGCGACAATCAAGGGCTCGCTTCGCTAATCAGCCAGATGTGTCTTCGAAAATAAGGCGGATAGTGTCGCCAGAAGCAAGCGGCATCACTTCTACTAAATGCCAGGTCGGTCACAAAGGTATCGAAGACGTTATCAAAACATTGCAAAACCGATGTAAAGTCTATACGACAATCTTGACAGAGGTATGGTTAGGATAATTAAAATCCAATTTTGGAACTCGATAGAAAGGCTGTGGGATAATTATCGGAATATTCACTGGTCACTGTTTAATGGCGGCCCACGCAAGGAACCAAGGTAAGGCTGAAGCGTATCGGTAATGTTATCTTCGGCGAACCAAAAGGGTTTTGTCGATCTGTAGCGGTCTTAGGATGAAATTTTTTAGGAGTTTTAGGCAACTAACAGACCGATATTTTAAACTTTCCAAGCAACCTCCTTCTTAGAATCGATCTCTTAACCTAACCCAAGATACCATGGAAACAATGGAGTATCTCTTGTGTACTCGTGATGTCTATATGATGTGAAGGTTAAGTTTAAACGGAAAAAAGTTGAGAAAAAAATTAGTGTGAAATAATATTAAAACTCTTCTCTCTAGGGATCATTATTTCTATTTCCTTTTCTATTTCCTACAAATTTGGGTATCACGTAATCATCTCTTCCTTCTAAACTTTTCCAACAGGCCATCTTCTACACCGCTCATCCACTGAATCGCGCTCATCATTTGCTGTGACATTTCTGTTCGCCATACGACTTGCTTGCAGCAATAAACATTATGAATTCATATGCCCGGCCAGGACTTGCTCGTCTGTTTAACTGTCTGATTTGTAGCCTCTTTCAGGCCGGCGAGTTTGTTGCAATTATTTGTGGAATGAGAAATAAATGAAAAGTTGTTACAACTTGCAACAAGGCAGGCATGTAGTATGTTAATATCATCGAGTCGAGTGCAAACAGACACATGTGCACGGACATAGGAAGATATGTATGTGTGTTGGGTACTCATCGATTTAATGGATATGTGGGACTTTGTTGGAACACAATGCGTTTTGAAATGATACACAGTCGATTTTTGATACCCGATGGTATTTCGTAGTTTCACAACAAAGCAAATTTCGTGATAACTTCAAACTGCTATCAGTTGCTTACATAACTACATAAATACTAGCATTCATATGAGTTTAGGGGCATGTATTTTGAATATTTTTGCAAATTTTGTTTTTTATTTTCTATAGAGTAAGTTCTGTACTTTCTCATGGAAGAATCCAAAGCTGTATGTGCCCTTATCTTTCTAACATAAGACATATGAAATGGCGCAAAATTAACGCAAAATTGGAATTAAATGAAAAACACAGTTTTTAGTATTTTTTATAGACTTTCCATGATTCTTCTGTATAAATATGGCTGAATTCCATTGATGCAACGTTCTTTCTCCTACTTTAAAGCACTGGTGTTTGTAAACTTCGTGCAATAGACCTATGATTTAAAATAACCCAATAAAACAAAATCTAATTGTCTTAAATCACACGATTTAGGGGCCAATTATGATTACCAAAACAAGATTGTACATAACCTGAAATTTTCTCATGCAGTAATTGAATTTTTCTACACGTTGTATGACGCCATATATTAACCACATCAATATCATCCATTTTCGGCAAAAAAACTTGATTATCATGTCGCGATATCGAACACCAGTAAAAGTCACTGCTTAACCAGCCTCATTTTAGAAAAAGTATGGTCCAATTATGCCTCTAGCCCAAATTATAAAGCAAACAGTGTTAAGCTGTAGTTTTTCAACAATCACATATGGCAAATTTAGCCATTAACAAACCCATCAAGGTGAAAATTTATAATGATATCGCTCAATAATGAAGATACGCCTAAACTGTCAAATGTCGATTTTTTCTTTGGGGTTTTTTTAGGGTGCTACATATTGGTGAAATATTTAAATTTTGCGTTATTTTTGGGACACCAGTTTTCCCTATAGAACCACCGAAATCGTTGAAAATGTTGCAGAAGCTTTTAGGGAGTTCTTCTTATCGCGAACACAAGTAGTATTTGAGTGGCGCAAAGCAATCAGTGAAGTTCGTGAAGCCATCTAAAATTTGACTCATTGAAATCATCTATCCAACTCTTTTAATAATAATAGCATCGAAAGAGTAAAAAAAACCATGTTCGTGATATTTCCAGGAAAGAGTTAGAACGTACACAAAAAGTGTAGCGAGTGGAAGTCTCAAACGAGATGCTTATAAACGTAGCTAAGGAAACTGCTTCTTCTTTATTGTCGTAGACACCGCTCGCGCGGCTATAGCCGAGTTTACAACATCCCACCCGTCGTTCCTCCTCTTCGCATTTTGGCACCAATTGGAGATTCCAAGTGTAGCCAGGTTCTTCTCAACATGGTCGTTTCAACGGAGCGGAGGTCGAACACTCTCCGAGCTGAAGTGTTTTCACTCTGCGTAGCCGTTGCCTACTTATTTGCTAAACTATGTCAATGTCGCCGACTATCTCGTACAGCTCGTCATTCAATCGACTTTTCCGAAGAACCTTCCTCTCGAAAATTCGGAGCGTTGACTCATGAGCTACGGAACCTACATTCCTGAAATACATTAATACTTGTGACTAGACATGAGTTTGTGAGTATGAAATTGAAGCAGTGGATCAATAAATGGCAATAGCGCTCCAAAATGAGTTTAAACCAAAAAATGTACACCAACTTTTCTAAAAATTCAATGTTATGATTATAATTTTCTTAGATTACCGATCCTGTAATACTTTATTATTCTACTTACATAAACCATCGCTTAAATAGTTTGGAGAAAGATTTTTCACTGATAGTCTTTTGATGAATACAAAGTGGATTCAGACCTCCTCAACTGTTTGCTATTTCATATATTATTACCAACTGATTGCGAGTTACATAAAACCTTTTAAAATGATTGTGTAAGGATAAGGGAATTTCAAGCTAAAGGGTGATTTTTTAAGAGCTTGATAACTTTTTTAAAAAAAAAAACGCATAAAATTTGCAAAATCTCATCGGTTCTTTATTTGAAACGTTAGATTGGTTCATGACATTTACTTTTTGAAGATAATTTCATTTAAATGTTGACCGCGGCTGCGTCTTAGGTGGTCCATTCGGAAAGTCCAATTTTGGGCAACTTTTTCGAGCATTTCGGCCGGAATAGCCCGAATTTCTTCGGAAATGTTGTCTTCCAAAGCTGGAATAGTTGCTGGCTTATTTCTGTAGACTTTAGACTTGACGTAGCCCCACAAAAAATAGTCTAAAGGCGTTAAATCGCATGATCTTGGTGGCCAACTTACGGGTCCATTTCTTGAGATGAATTGTTGTCCGAAGTTTTCCCTCAAAATGGCCATAGAATCGCGAGCTGTGTGGCATGTAGCGCCATCTTGTTGAAACCACATGTCAACCAAGTTCAGTTCTTCCATTTTTGGCAACAAAAAGTTTGTTAGCATCGAACGATAGCGATCGCCATTCACCGTAACGTTGCGTCCAACAGCATCTTTGAAAAAATACGGTCCAATGATTCCACCAGCGTACAAACCACACCAAACAGTGCATTTTTCGGGATGCATGGGCAGTTCTTGAACGGCTTCTGGTTGCTCTTCACCCCAAATGCGGCAATTTTGCTTATTTACGTAGCCATTCAACCAGAAATGAGCCTCATCGCTGAACAAAACACGCGTGCGAAACACATTTCGAACCGAACACTGATTTTGGTAATAAAATTCAATGATTTGCAAGCGTTGCTCGTTAGTAAGTCTATTCATGATGAAATGTCAAAGCATACTGAGCATCTTTCTCTTTGACACCATGTCTGAAATCCCACGTGATCTGTCAAATACTAATGCATGAAAATCCTAACCTCAAAAAAATTACCCTTTATTATTGGCATGCTCAATTTTTTTCAAAGCGCCCGATAATCTGAGTCGTTGTAGAACCACAATAAAGCCGTTGTATGCTTTCCTTCGATCATACTTTATAGGATTTGTTTTTAGCAGAGTAAATTTCTTTTTTTGGTGTTTTAAGGGGTTACATCGGATAAAAAAAAACAGTCTTTTACAACAATTTCTTTCGCATGCAAAAATTAAATATTTTATTAGATTTGTTTATGCTACAAACATAAACTATTAGCAAAGAAATTCTGAAATTTTTGGAAAAAATATTTTAAACTCGGCCATTGCGATGCCATCTCCGTTGACCTCTCGGAAATCCATGTTGGCAGGATAACTCCTTACAAGTCCATCTTATGTAAAAAATACATGTTTTAGTTAAAACTTTAATTTAGAACTTGGACGAAAGTGAAAAAATGAAAATTGGATTTTTGGCAGTCATTTTAACAATAAAATTAAAATTTCAGTGAAATTTTCGCAACATTTTTTTTTCAAATAGTTGTAATCGAAAAAAAATCGTCGTCCGAGTCTTTATCCCAAAGGTCTGTGTAAAATTTCATGAAGATCAGTTGAGTAGTTCTCTAGAAATTGTGTCAACTGACTTCAAAACCATATTTTCGAGAAAAACGCGGCGCACTTAGCCTAGATAACCTCAAGCGCAGTTCAGTATCTTCAAAACTATTACTCGTATAAACTTGAAAAGTTAGAACAAAATTCTATAGAGATATGCATATGCTCTGTAACTTACCCTACCTTTTATACTCACTCTATTCATAACCAAAAATTTGTGAGCGTCTTGCAGTTGCTCTAAAACCTTCAGAAGAATTCTCAATAAAAACACAAAGATTTTAATATTTTTTAAATTCACATCTCATGTAAAATTTTATTTTCAATATTTAGTTTTTTTCTTTCATATTTATCATTAAATTAAATTAATAGTTCTTTTTAATTATTTATTTATTTGCAATACATTTGCTTACTGCAATTTATGTGCTCTCTATTGTTCAGTGTTCAATACGCTTACAATCTTCTACATAACCTCACATAACTGGCTACAACAAAATGCCACTTCTATAAGTGTGTTGGTGAATATAGCCCACAGCTTAAATGTTTGCATGTTTATTTACTTTTATTATTATTATTTTAATTTTTTTAATGTAACTAAATTTTCGCTTCAAAATTTACGTTTTTCATTTCTTATATAACAAAGAGCTAATTTGTTTGTTTTTATTGTAATGCAGTTTACAGTTATTGACCATTTATTTAGTGACTTAAAAAATGCTTTGAATTTTTTTTTTTTAATTTTATTGTTGTTGCAATTGTCTGACGTCCACTTTGCGCTGTTTACTCGTGAGCTTTCGCTGCCTTTCTATTGTTAATTTAGTTTTTTAGTCTGCCTTTTTTTGCTTAACAGCACCGTTATGCGCATGCATAGTTGAGTATGTGTGTATGTGTTTGTAAATATTGCCACTAAAAACGCGTAATACACATGCTAATTCAATTTATTTATGATTCGCATTTTAATTCAGTTTTTTTTAAATATTTTTTGCAATAATTGAGTTATTTTTTTTTATAAATTTATTATTACTTTTTATTTGTTTGCTATTTGTTACACAATGTCATATTAATTACATACATAATTCGTTTATTTCTGTTGTCGTTTCAAATGCCATATATTCGCGTAATACATACATACATTAACAGTTAAGAGTGTGTGTGTGAGAGTTTTTGTTTTTGCTCTTAAACAATACACTTAAATAGTCATTTATCGTAATTAATTTTTTTTATACTAATTTTTTTATATATTATATGTAAATATACTTGTTGTTGTATAGCTAATTTCTGTAAATTTTTATATGAGTACTTAGTAGTAGCGTTTACTGTATACATTTTAATTAAATTAATTTTTGCTTAAGTTTTTTGATTTAATTTCTTTCAATATTTTCGTGATATTTTTTTTTTATTACCAATAAATTTTTACATTTTATTTTTTTTTTATTATTTTATATTTTTATTTAATATTTTAAAAAGAAAATATTTTTCAAAAAAATGTAATAATATTTTATTTTATTTGATATTATAATTAATTTTTCAAATATTTTTTTTTTGTAATTTTTTTAATTTTTTTTTTTAATATTATAATTATTTTACTTTTATTACAATTATTTTTGCTTTTCTACGCTAATCATGGCAAATATGTATTTTTTCGCTTTCTTTTGCTTTCTCTTCTTTTTTTCTTTCCCTCACTACACTAATCTGTTCATTCGTTTGTTATTATTTTGATAATGATTTTTATTTTCTGCATATCTATGTAACATACTTTTAACTTTTAAGAGCTTATTCTATAAAATTTAAACTTTTTCGTATTTCTCCTAAAACTTTTTAGCATTTTTACAGTCATTAATTACATAACATTTATGTAGATGTTATAAATGTAATTTCATATATTAATTATTAATACATATTTTGTAATCACATTAATTAATGATTTAATTAATTACATTACAATTATCATAATTACGTTAATTAATTAATTAATTGCAGTGCAGTTCTTATAATAACATTACTTAATTATGTAATTAATTACATATAATTAATTATAATTACTCTAATTAATTATTTAATTAATTACATGCCAGTTGCCATAATTAAGTCACAAAATTAATTTATTACATCACCATAATTATAATTACATTAATTAATTACATGACATATAACATAATTACGTTAATTAGTAATGCAATTACAATTAATGCCACGTAATTAATTAATTAACCAACGTAAATATAATATATTACATTAATTAATTACATTATATTTTTGAAAATTTACACTTGCAAGCAATTGAGTTCTTCCTTTTATACAACTAGTTAAATACCAATACATATTAACAGTTAGTTGTCTATAACACTATCATATACATACATATATATACTGAAGTTTACATATAAAATTACACTTAACATTACCACTACAATTACTTGTAAATTACATATAACATTTTCCATTCCAAATTTTTTACACAAATGTGTTCACTGCCTTAATTACTACCACTATACAATACCGTTACATTATACTTAAATATTACACATGTATCCTCATATATGTATATATACATGTAAAAAAACATTCCCATAAGCAGTATAAAAGTAGTGGAAAAACTAATTAATAATTATTAATGCGCCATAAATTGTGCTCAGTTCATTAACACACATTACTTTCATAAAAATATTTATAG
This sequence comes from Bactrocera dorsalis, assembly GCF_023373825.1. Lineage (NCBI taxonomy): Eukaryota > Metazoa > Arthropoda > Insecta > Diptera > Tephritidae > Bactrocera > Bactrocera dorsalis. The sequence continues at coordinate 80,586,201 of NC_064305.1, read as the reverse complement.
TATATACATATATATATATGTACATTTACAGTTATTGGCAATCGAAATGCTATACATTTTAAATTAGCTTTTTGCTGGATGGCAGTAAAAAAATTCGTTGCGCTGCGCTGCGCTCACAAGCGCAGCAGGAAAAACCCGCTCAATATGCTTAAGGGTACTTAAATTCACCGTTAAACACAAACAATTTGCATATTAATCAGCATATATGTGTATGCATATATTTAATTGTAATTCTTATTTATGCTAAATTTTTTATTAGTTTTTCACAATTTTTTATGGCGAACAAATGTTGCTTAAATGCAGCTGCGTGCAGTTAAAGTTAGCGCTCAAAAGTTGCAAGTCTCGCTTTTGTGTGTGTATGTGTGTGCGTGTTGCTCTACTTTATTTAAGCCTTCGTTTAATTAATTTACATTATATACATTTTTATGTATATATATCTTATATTTTTATATTTTTTTCTTGATTTCCACTAATATTTCCCGCATTATTGTTGTTGTAGCTGCTTATTTGTTTACGCTAAGTGCCGCTTAACGCCGTTTAAATAAGTGCAAAACATTAAAAATAATTGCAATTTTATTAAATTTGACAATATTTAAGCTTTCGCTGCTTTTTAGCAATTAAGGTTTTGATTAAAAGTCAAAATTAATGTTAGCGTAATGCAGCGGAATTAAGTTATGCGCACAAGGCTGGTAATGAGAAAGTGCGCAGTAATTAAAAGTTGGCTCAAAATTATAAAAAAAAAAATGTTTGTTTAAAAAAGGTGTATGTGTGTGCATGCCTAGACGCATGTGTGGCTATTTGTCTGCTTTTTGTCGGCTTTAAAGTATTTAACAATGCGCTAAATTAAGCAAATTAATTGCAATTAATATTCATTAGCTTAGTGGGGTAATTAAAATGCATAACTATGAATTCAATTAAAATTTTTAGCGCTCACACACACATACATATTCTCACCTGAAATGCAAAACAAGGTATCATAACAAAAAAATCGAAATTTAGTACAAGCGGTCTGATATAACCAACATATAACCAATACATAACCGGCATATAACCAATATATAACCATTTGGTAACCGAAACTCAAATTTTATATCAATATGGTTGGTTTCTATTATATTGTTTTTCAAGTTGTCAGATATAACAAACATATAACCGATATGTAACCAATACATAAGTAATATATGTATAACCAAAACTCAAATTTTATTTCAGTATGATTGATTTATATTATATTGTTTTTCCTTCGCCTGTAAACTGCTGAAAAGTGTTGTTACGTTCTTTTGCATTTTAGGTGACGATATATTTATTTTCGAACTTTTAATTTTAATAAGTGGGTTTTCTTGCAGGCTTTTTTCATGTGTAATATATTTATGTAATTACTTTATGTTACAGTAATATAATTTTTTCTTTTTTTACATCAATTTTTAATTTTCATTTATTTCTTATTTTTATTATTATTATTTTGTCTTAATTATTATTATTATTTTAATTAATTTATTATTATTTTTCGTCTTCTTAAAATTACAAATTTTTCGTTCTATTTCGCTAATTACTCCTAATTACTTACAAATTCCTCACTTTCTCAGCTGATTACATGCTTGTATGTATTTATATATATGTAAGTACATACAAATTAATTTTAATTTTAACTGCTAATTACCTTAAGTCTAGCTTCTAAGTCTGCATAAAAGTTGCTTACTTTTATTACTTTCCTTTGCGCATAATATGTAGAATTCGTGTAGTCGCATAAAATGAAATTACAACTCGCTTAATTGTAATGAAATATGCAATATCACAGGTACATCTTTTATTAGTAAAAATCATAAACTTTTTGTTTAATATTGTAGTGGGAAATGTGGTCGCATTCAAGAATTTTAGGCTCAACAGAACAAATATTGATTTAAAAAAAATAAAAAAAATATTTGAGGGATAAAGAGTGATACAGTTCGAGCTGACGAGGTGAATTTTAGGTGACGATATACATATGTACATATACTATAATGGATCCTTCAGTGATCTTTTTATTATATATTCGACAGATTTGACAAAATCGCAAAGTCGAAGAGTTTTTTGACTGTACAGAAAGAAAATACAGTTCTTCAAAAGAAAATACAATTTTCCAAATAAAGAAATAGTTAAAGAATTATAAATAGTTCTTAGAAAACTCTCAAAATTTACTCAAATAATTAAAATGTCCAAATATAAATGACCATATATCAAAAAAAGTAATTGGAAAATAATATTTTCGGAAACTTATTGAATTAAGGATTTTTAGACGAAGTTTACTTCAAAAAAAAGCACTTAAAATTTTTTAAAATTTGTATTGAAAATCAGCGAATTCTCAAAACTACAACAGTAAGCAGAAAAAGATTGGCAGAAAATAGAAATATTATTTATTATTATTGCTTTGCATAGACAATTTACCTATCAAAATTCGTACATGTTTATTAAAAATTATGCAGTCATACTAAATTAAATTAAAAAATATTGAAGTTCTTTGTGTACCAAAAAAAAATTAAAATAATTAAAATATTATAAACAAACTAAAAAAAATACGATGAAAAACGTAAAGAAAATATTAAAATTTAAATTCAATTAAAACGCTGCTATTTACTTTTGATTTTTTATTTTATTTCAATTTGCTTTTCTTTTCAGATTCATGACACATAACAGAATTTATACAATAAACTCAGAAATATAATTATGAAGAGGACATACCTAATATACCTTAATTATTAAAATTAAAAAAAAAAACATAAGAAATAAGATAATTTTTAAAATTGGATTTTATCAAGTAGTTTTGAATACTAAAATTAAAAAAAAAAATTAAGAGTAAATCTCTTCTGAAAAATATTAAAATAAAAAAATCGATATTTATTGCTTAATTTTATATAAAACTAAATCGTGTATTCAAATCTCAAAAATATTGTGAAAACATTGTCTCTGCTTTTTTACTTGTTTAAATTGTGGAATTACTCATCAAACTATAATATGGATAATACGAAAGGCAGAAACTTACTCAATGAAACCAAAAAACTGCTTTGTCGAAAAACAACGCAACTAAAAAAGGTTTAAAACCGAAAATAAAATTTTCGTAATTTCAGGCGGTTTAAAAATGTTTTATAATTTTCTTTAAAATTTTTTAATCTACAAAAATTTAGAAAAAATATAAACATCAATTATATGGCTTTTACACTTTACCACTTACAAGCATGTAGTTGCAAATAAAAGAGTAAAAAGAGCTGAATGCTTTAATTACAGTTATAATTATAGTAGGTAACCACTAACCATTCGTCATTGTATGCGTTTTGTGCTCGTAAATTTCATATTTTCTCAAATTTTCTCACATTATGTACATACAAAGTTGCACTACACAGCACCGCAGCGCAGTCGCAGCACGCCTTAATGAAATTCGGAATTGATCTCTTTCCATAAAAAATTTCATCAGTTTTGTTGAAAGTACTTGCAACACAAACTACTTGTTGTATTTATTATATTCTAATCATTGTATTCTTTTTGTGATTTGTCTTGAAAAGAAAATTTCTTTTTAGTTCTGAATAAACGATTCCTACGAACAAAACGTTTCAACAATTAAATTATAAAAATTTAACAGATTATGAGACTTAAGAAAGGCACAATCAAGATACGTAACTATTCAAACGTTTAGCGAAACAAATTTTTACACGATTAAATCCGTTATTTTATTGCAACTAACAATGGCTACTTCGGGGTTGTTTTCCATTGATAAGCTCGATGACGCAAATTATTCGTCGTGGTCAGTCCACATGAAAAGTGTCCTTATTCATGCCGATTTATGGGGAATCGTATCTGGTAAGCATGTGAAGAACGAAAATGCAACGCTAGAAGAATCAGCCGCGTTCGACGCAAAAGATGAGAAGGCGCTTGCGAGCATTACGTTCTGTGTCAAACCATCGCAGTTAAATCATATTAGACACTGCACTACTTCACTGGAGGCCTGGAGGAAATTACAAGAGATCTACCAACCAAGTGGACCAGCTCGTAAAATTACGTTTTTCAAGAAAATTCTGAACCTTAGTTTGTCTGAGGGCGAAAATGTTTCGGAGCACATAAAGCAGTTCTCTGATATCATTGAGAAAATGGCTGAAATTGGTATTGTAGTACCAGAGGAAATGTTAGTCATTATTCTGCTATCAAGTTTACCGCAGTCATATGAAAATTTCGTGGTTGCTATAGAAACACGTGATAATTTACCATCATTAAATGCATTGAAAATTAAATTACTGGAAGAAGGTGAACGTCGTCAGGAGAAGGATGTAGATGTTGAAAACATCGAGAATCAACAGGCGTTTTCGGCAAGGACGAACTTCAGGAAAAATGTAAGTGTGCACAAAAATCTTAATAGAAATACTCGTAAAGGATATGCTTCAAATTCGGTAACGAAGCAATCTAACGTTAAATGCTATAATTGTGGGAAGAGAGGTCATCTGGCTGCACAATGCAGAGCAACTAGGCAGCAAACTCAAAATGCTATTGGAAGTTTACTCGCAGCATCTGGTGTACAAGAATTTAACCGTTCGACATGGTGCGTGGACAGTGGAGCGACATCACATATGTGTTGTGAGCGCAGTTTGTTTCATACGTTTCAGAATCATACTGAAAAGGTGAGTTTAGCGGGTGAACATTTTATCGAAGCGCAAGGTATTGGGACTGTGATCCTACGATCAGGAAACGAAGATGTTATCATGAGGAATGTTCTGTACGTCCCAGATCTACAATCAAATTTTATATCTGTTGGAAAGGCTTCGAGCATAGGGTGTACAATTTCGTTTAATAAGAAATTTTGCGTTATCAAAAATGCTGCAGGTAAAAATTTACTGAAGGCGCATAAACGCAAAAATTTGTTCATTTTTGGAAAAACACCGAATTCATGTTTTTATTCTAATACTAATGAAGTAATGAAATGGCATAACAGGTATGGTCATTTGAATTTTAAAAGTCTACATGAATTGTCTAATAGAGATTTAGTACATGGCATGAAACCTATTAATATTTCACAATACAATGAATGTATTACTTGCATGAAAAGCAAAATATGTACGAAACCATTTCCAAGTATGTCCAACTCAGTATCTAAAGATCTTCTTGAGTTAATCCATACGGACGTTTGCGGTCCAATTAATAAAACATCAATTGGTGGTTCAAAATATTTTCTAACCTTTATCGATGACAAATCGAGGTACATGTTCGTATATTTCCTTAAAACTAAGGGAGAAGCTTTACTAAAATTTAAACACTTTAAAGCTATGGTGGAATGCCAAACTGGGAAAAGAATAAAAGCTATTCGCAGCGACAATGGGCGTGAATTTTTAAATAAAGATTTCGACAATTACTTAAATATGTACGGTATTAAGCGTGAACTTACTGTACCATATACACCTCAACAAAATGGTGTAGCTGAGCGCGCAAATCGCACTTTAGTTGAAATGGCGCGATGTATGTTAGTTCATTCAGGAATGGATGAAAGTTTTTGGGCAGAGGCAATTTCTACCGCTGTATTTCTACGCAATAGATCACCAACAAAGATTCTAGTAAATAAAACTCCTTACGAAGCTTGGTTAGGAAGAAAACCAATGGTTCATTTTCTAAAAACTTTTGGATCTTTAGCTATTGCTCTAAATAAGAAAGAAATTCATAAGTTTCGACCTAAAGGTAAAGAATATATTATGGTTGGATATGCAGAAAAGGCCAAGGCATATCGTTTATATGACCCAATAACACGCAAATTCATCATAAGTAGAGATGTTATATTCATTGAAAACTCTCAGAAAATTAATGAAGTCAGTGATAAGGTAGACGTGAGCGATTTAATACTCAAAACAAATAATGACGAAGCAGTAACTGACACAGAGTGCATGGAGAATCTCGCTGGAGGAGGAGAGCAAGTAGATACCAGCAATATTCCGATAGCAAAGGATGATAAAGTTGAAGTAGATCCTATTAATATGATAAATAATGAGAAATCTAATACAAAAGGAAGAGGAAGACCAAAAATAATCCGAACTGGCAGGGTTGGTCGTCCTAGAAAGCAATATAATATATTGAATTCAATGAATAACAGCATAAAGATACCTGAAACTGTTGGAGAAGCATTACTCAGCGAATATTCTGCAGAATGGAAGAAAGCCATGCAAGTTGAATATGATGCGTTGATAGACAATAACACATGGACGCTGGAAGAATTACCTTCATGTCAAAAGGTTGTCGGATGTAAATGGATTTTTTCTGTGAAGCGAGATGCTGATGGTAATATTGAACGTTTTAAGGCAAGGCTAGTAGCAAAGGGTTGTAGTCAGCAATACGGTATAAATTACAAAGAAACTTTTTCACCAGTGGTACGCTACGAAACTCTTAGGATGATAATTGCATTAGCAGTAGAACACCAAATGCATTTACATCAAATGGACGTTGCAACAGCTTATTTAAATGGGGAACTTCATGACACAGTTTACATGAAACAACCAGAGTATTTTATAGATAAAATTTTCCCAAATCGTGTTCTTAAACTCCACAAGTCGTTATATGGACTTAAACAATCAGGAAGAGAATGGAATTCAAAACTCGATTTCATTTTGAAGAAAATTGGTTTTTCGTCATGTCCAAGTGAACCTTGCGTTTACACGAAACATTCAAATGGGTGTTTTAATATAATTGCAGTTTATGTTGATGACATTATGCTTGCTTCAACCAATAAAGCAGATTTAATTGAAATCAAGAAGAAAATTGGAAATGAATTTAAAGTAATTGATAAAGGACCACTGAAACATTTTTTAGGAATGACATTTCAGCGCGAAGGGGAAACTGGAGCAATTACAGTCAGCCAATCTAATTATATCAATGAACTTTTAAAGCAATATGATATGATTAATTGTAGGCCAGTTTTTACTCCACTTGAACCTAAATTTCAAGTTAAATGCAACAACGAAAATTGCAAGAAAGTTGATCAAACGAAATATCAGTCACTTATTGGGTCGCTTATGTATTTAGCAATTTTAACAAGACCCGACATTTTACACGCTGTTTCTAAATTATCACAGCGTAATAAAGATCCACACATTGAACACGAGACAGGAGCCAAACATATATTACGATATTTAAATAAAACAAGTGATTATAAATTGCATTATTTAAAAACAGGAAAGTCGATTGAAGGCTATGCAGATGCTGATTGGGGTAGCGACGCTACGGACAGAAAGTCTTATACCGGATATGCTTTCTTTTTGGCAGGTAGTGTATTCTCTTGGCAATCTAAGAAACAAAACACAGTTGCACTCAGCAGTACAGAAGCAGAATACATGGCGATGTCCGCAGCAGCAAAAGAAGCCACATATATAAGAAAACTTATGCAAGAAATCGGGATTGATCCAACGAATAATCCTATAAAAATCAACGGCGATAATTTGGGGGCACAACATTTAATTAAGAATCCTGTATATCACTCCCGCAGCAAGCATATTGATATAAAATATCATCATATACGCGAAGTTTTAAATAGTAGACAAATTTCAATTCATTACGTTCCAACAAATGAGATGGTTGCCGATATACTAACGAAAAACTTAGAAAAATGTAATCATCATAAATTTGTTAAACTTTTGGGATTAGAATAATACATATACATATTTAGGTTGTTACTGTTGTAGTTAATATTGTGTTGAGGAGGAGTGTTGAAAGTACTTGCAACACAAACTACTTGTTGTAATTATTATATTCTAATCATTGTATTCTTCTTGTGATTTGTCTTGAAAAGAAAATTTCTTTTAGTTCTGAATAAACGATTCCTACGAACAAAACGTTTCAACAATTAAATTATAAAAATTTAACAAGTTTATTTCAATTTATTTACTTTACAGTGAACACACTGTTTAAAATCATTGAAATAGCAACCATTTAAGTGAATTTTTCTTATTTCATTTACACAAAGAATTTCGCTGAAAGTTTTGTAAAGTCTGAACACTTACACATTTAATAAGAAGTTTTGTGAATTTTTTTCGCTTTTTACACCTTACAACGTACATTTCGAAATTTGCTTATAAAACATCGGTATTTTGAATATTAGTTTTTTTGTTGGGAGTTTTATCTACAGACGTTTATCTACATATATGTAAGTGTGGTTGTAATTTTGTTTTGCTTATATTTTTGTTCGATTTTCACTCATTTCGGTACGTATTTGCGTTTACAATTGTTCGTCTTCTGGCTTCGGCCAAAAAAAAAAGAAATCTATACATTGTAATTTATAGTAATTATTAATATTATTTATCACAAACACACACATACATGGCTTAAATTTAAGTGTATTACCCTGTGCTTTGTTCTTCATTGTGAAATTACTGTATGTCCAAGAAGTTTGTTGACGCTCTTTAATGCGGAGACTTCATTAAATTTATTGAATTACTCTTAATTTTTTCTGCTTCAGACTATTTCGATTTTTATTAAGAAATTTTAATAAAAAAAAAATAAAAATAAAAATTTCAATCTTATTTTCCATGCAAACAGCTTACTTTTTTTGGTAAATCTGGTTTTCGAAAAAAGTTATTTGCTAACTTTTATTTTGAGCTTTCCTATTGGAGTTGGCAGTTTCATTTGCAGTTTATTTGTGTAAGTCTTGTTTGTGTCTACATATTTCTACGTAAATGTATTTGTCAGTATGGTCAGAATAAATGCATTTGTTATTGTTTTAAATCAGTTGTTATGGCATCTTTTGTCTTATGTGTTTATAGTATGTTTGTGTATGTACATATACACTTAAATATGGCAGTCAGTTTGGGAAATTTATACCCCCTTGGCAAAGTTAAAAACATTTTGTAAAGAAGCAATTCTATTGCACTTATGTACATATATGCTAGTATGCTTTTATATGAAGCTCTGACTCTCGTTAAAGGACTCTGTAAACCTTAACATAACCGCTAAAGGAGATGAAAGGCTGTAATTTAAGGGCAAATTAAATAAAGATTTTATACTGTACAAGCAAATCGTAGCAAACTATAGAAAATATCTTGTAATGTAAAAATTAATATAAAAAATAAGCAAACTAAATATTGAAAAAAAATATTTTAAACATTTTTTATCTTGACAATAATGAATAAAAAATATAATAAAAACAAAAAAATTAAAAAAAAAATAAAAATATATAAAAAAGTTAAAAGAAAGTAACATAAAATAATTTAAAAATCTTTAATTAAAATTAAAAATTGAAAAAACATGTTATACAAAAAAAAACATTAAATAAATTATAAGAAAATAATACAAAAAATATTTTATTTATTTGACATTAAAATTAAAAAATTAAGAAAATGAAATCGGAACTTTTTTATTGTCAAAATTTTCAAAAAAAATTAAAAAATGTAAAAATAAATATAGCAAAACAAAATAATTAAAAAATTGTTAAAAAATTTTGTAAATTTTTATTAAAAATTTAAACTTGAAAACTAAATTCAATAAAATATTTCGGTAAAAACAGGAAATCCCCTTTAAAAAACTTGTTTTCTGAGGCTTTAGAGCTGTAGCTTAAAAGAGATAAATAAAAGTAAAATAAAATAATAAAATAAAATAATTTGAAATTCTGTTATTTTGTTTAGATAATTGCATATTATTCAAAAATTTTTAATATATTATTTCAATAAAGTGACTTTACCACAAAACATTGCTGCTATGCTGTAATGAGTTTACATTTTAAAAGACAATGTTGAAATAACAACAATGGAAAATTTAAAGTAAAGCATTAACAGCGATGTCGCTTAAAATTGCTTATAATTAAAAAAATATGTATTTAAAAAATTAGATTTCAAAATCGTTTTAAAATAGCAAAAAATAATTATTTAACTGAATTAAAGTCGAAACTTAAAATATAAAACTAAAAAAACTGAATTTTTTCTTTCCCACAGTAAACTTTGCACTAACACTGTAAATCAAGTGAACCGCTGTTAAGTCAACAGCCCAAAGGTAACATGTAGGATAAAGTTTTTTTTAGCAGCCAGAGCAAATAAGAACCATATGACACAGTTTATTATTTATTAGAGAAGTTATAAAATATTTTTAAATACACAAAAATAGAAAATAAGTTGGCTACTGCAGCTTTTCATGCCATCACCCTCACTCGACAAGCAAATCACTTGCCCACCACCCAACAAGCGCGGAAGAAACAATCATTTATCACCGCTTTCGGTAATTTATTGGTGCATAAACTTCGCTTTTATACCGCCATTGCCTTAGATTTATACCAGCACTATGATAGATTGTAGACAAAACGCGATTGCTGGAAATCAAAAAGGAAAAGAAAAGAGAGAAAGGAAAAAATTGAGGGAAGTGGAAACTAAAACGGTGAAAGAAGGAACGTACTGCCTTAAAAGCACAGGATAAACGCGAAGCGGGCAGACATTGGAAATTGCGTGTTAAACGATTGAGGCATTTTTCATAGCATAGCTTTAGGGGCAAGTATAGAGGGCATGTTGAGACTGCCGCTAAAACGACACTTTGCTGCTACTTGTTGCAACAACCGTACAGAGCGTGACATATTTAGACTTATTGACATGTTGTGCTATATAGTACAGTTATATTTATATATAAAAGCGCGAGTTACATAAATTTGAGCTCCGAACAAAGGTGCGCTTAGTAACAGCAGCACCATTTATACGGCTTACCAACTGTTAGACGGCGGCACAATTTGATTTTGTTTATGTGACTTTGTGACTATTTGCATTTCAAAGCAAGTTGTCAGCAATTGGCGTTGAATTGTGGCAAGCAGTCGCTGCTGAAAGGCAGCCATTTTTTAAATTGACGCGTCGGTATGCCAAGGTATAGCGTTTACTAAATGGAGCTTACGTAGTTTCGAGTATAAACAGCCATATAGGGTGCTTTTGTAGGTACGCCGCGTTGCTTTTGCGTTGGTAAATAGTTTTGTGACGCGCCGTTGGCTTACAAAATGTGTGGCAGTCACGCGAGAAAGAGTGGAATAACATTGCACTGTGAAGTTCGGACACAGAGGGTTGCATAGAGACGGTGCTGGGTGAAGGGTAAGCGAAGCTTGTCTGGAAAATGTTTGAAAATTAAGCTATTTTAGTGCCTTACGCGAGTGGTTGCATTCGCATAACAAAATATGCATTGTTGTTCCGTGACGCGTTCGTGCCTATGAATTCGTAAAGGTAAGAAAATGCCGTTAGAAAAACATGTAATTGTCTGTCAGTCGGCAGCTAGCGCTGCTTTAAAGTCTCTTTGTTGTTATTTTTCATTTATTTTTGTCTTGTTAGTTTGTTGTTGTTTTTGTGTTTGTCAGGGTTACGTGCAACGTTTGTCATTGTAAGCGGTAGTGCGCTTTGTGGCAGCGCCTACAACTACACAACCATTTGTATGCACACACAGAGACAAGCAACGTTGCGCCTCGTTAAAAATACCAGCTTAACCTACACACACACACGCATAATTATATGGCTACACTATACATAATTACTTAACTTCTCACCTACATACGCTTAATTCGCTTAGTTTCAACTTACATACCACTTACATAGACTACTCACAAATTAGCGCCGCGCCGATGTTGCCATTACCTTCACTGTTGCACCGGCCAACGCCTACAGCATGCTCATAGATTGGCAGCTGCACCGTAGGTAACCACTAAAAGTACATAACCACATCACTCACGCCGGCCGCATATCAATTGCCCTGCTGCGTCACCAGCTTGCCGGCAGCAATAACAGCGCGGTTGTCGCCGCCACCGCCTAGGTGCGCGCTGTTTGGCGGCGGCATGCCCGGCTCGCCCGCCTCCGCGTACAAGCAGGAGCCCTCACTGCACGAGCAAGTGTCGCCTTCGCGAGAACTGCTGCAGCAGTCGCTGCAATTTCGGTGATCGCCGAGCACCTCATAACCACAGGACGAGCTGCCGCCCAGCGTGCTTGTATTGCCATTGCCGCAGCCGCCACCACCGACGCTCTTTAGCATGTGCTCGCGCTCCGTCGACTCGTTGATGTCCGCGTAGCCGCCGTTACTGCTGCCGCCGCCCACCTGCTTCTGACAACGATAATTTCCCTTACCGCCCTCTTGGCTGCTCTCCGAGCGCAGTGTGTCGTTGCCATTGCCCGCGTGCGCCGCGGCCGCTGTTGCGTGCGCGTGATGCTGATGCGCGTGCATGTGTGCGCCGTGATGTTGCTGATGCGCGTGTGCGTGGCTGTGTGCGTGTGTGTGCGTATGAGAGTGTCGCGAATGATCGGAACACTCGGAGGAACATTGATAGATGGGATTGGCGCCACCGCCGCCGGCATTGGGCGGCATGTGCGCCTGTAGTGGCTGATACCAGCCGTCACCGGGTGGTGGTAGCGGTTGGAGCGGTGAGGCGAGCGCATCGCAACTATTGCAGGCGCTGTGAATGAAAGAGCGAAAACGTATTGTAATTGCAGTGCATATGTTAATTTGGCAGTGTAATTAAAGGTAACAACAATGGTGCGCGCACTTACCGTCCATTGGAGCAGCGCGAATTGTGTGTGCCTGTCGGCTGGTACTCGCTCATTGCGTGCCTTGGCGCCGGGTAGTGGATATGTATGTTGCGTGGCGGTAGTTGTGCGGTGCCCGCAGCACCGGGTGGAAAGTAGGGTGGCAGCGGTGGTGGATGTTGTGCGGTCGGTGTGATCTGGTAACGATTCTGTGAGCCGCCCACACAGGGCAAAGGATTGTTGTAGTAATTCTCCGTTGGCCGCGAGGCAACGCATTGTGGTGACACACCCCACGTGGAGAAACCGCCCGAGGAGCTGCTGTGTATGGAAGAGTTCAAAGCGCTGTTGCAGCAAGACATGAAGGGGAACATTTTCATTTAATTAAAATCATATTAAATACTCTGTACTTAAGCGGTAATTAATCACGCGCGCTGCGTGCAACAAAGCATTTGTAACTTACCTCTGATGTGTTGACATGCCGGAGCCGCCGCTCTTGGAGCTTTTGCGTGAAGATTGTGGTGAGCCGGGCGCGTAGATTACGCCGCCTGTGTTAGCGCCGCCGCCACCATTGCAGCCGCTTGGCAGCGGTGGTGGGTGCTCCGGTGGTGGTGGCAAGAACTCTGACCAATTAAATTGTTCTGTTAGTTTTTGATTTTGTTGGTTTTTGTTTCAAGTTTTATACAGCAAACACAATAATAATTACAACATTGAACATCAAAATATTTGGTTGAGCGTAAATTGTTTGTTGAGGAACCGGAAGTTGGAGGGAACATGAAATTGTAATATAGACAATATTTGTGGATTAGACGCAATATTCGGTTGCATTTGCAATATTCATTAATTAAGGTAAATTAGTATTTAGTTTAAATTTTAAATATTAGCTTGTTAAATCATAATGTGAGCTATGAAGAAGTGAGTTTATCCAGAAATCATTTTTAATTGAAAAAAACTACAGAAATTCCTAAAAAAAAATCAATAATACTAAAGTGTAAGCTACCAAAGTGCGATTTATCGCGGCGAAAAAAATTTTTAAGCTCTTTGAAATTTTTTTCAAGAAATCGGCAATACTTTGCATAATACAGTAGTTCCCTTTTCTGACATCTACAAAAGTCGGTTCTTTGAAATAGTTGGCAAGATGGGTTAGACTACAAAACTTTAGCCACTATCAGGCGCGGATCCACGTAGTTCCCTGCAGCTACAGATATAGCTACTATGAGATTGAGCTCTTGAAAAATAATAGAGTTTATGACGTGCCTGAATAAATAGCCGCAGCCAACTTCGCTCACAACTCTTTAGAAGAGCTGGAATTTTCGGAAAAAGCATACAGAAGCTCTCTCACAGGTCTATCTAATTCAGTGAGACGCAGTACACGTCCATCATCTAAACGCCTTAGATACCAGCGGTCAACTTTATGCATGAATCATAGTTTTCTCTGAACTTTTTCGACTTGATGAGCTACCTTTGAGATTTTATCATCTGACTATTTTTTATGAGTTGTTCAGCTGATTTGTTTTGCAACCTTCATTTATTTTGAGTTGTAAACTACTCATGCATGCTCTTTATACCCGCCTAAGCTTAAAAGGCAACATTTGCTTAAAAAGCTTTACACTTTCAGAGCTTTCGCTGCGAGTGAGCTTTTCACGAGCTTTTTTGTTGCATGTGTAGAAAGAGTATTGAAATGAGCCCCAGTTATATTCAGACACAGTACTAAACATCTAACTTTCGTTCTTAATTTCTTGAACGTAGTGAGAAACTTTTGGGTTCAGGTTTACTAAACGATACTCTGACAAACGACTGAGGAACAGAATTCTGGCATCTGCAAAAACTCTTTTGATTTTGAGTCATACTGTATTTTTTTAAGACTCAACAGTTTTTACTAAAAAATCATTCAAATAAAGCATATTCGCCCCTCGGCATATACCTTATCCTTCAAGATCACCATATAATTGTACTACCCTAAGCTTAGCTAATACTTTCGCATGCATAGGATCAAGGATATTCAAATCAAGATTAGCAGAATATGTAAATCGGATGCCACAAAGCAATTTAAATTCCTGCAAAGCCGCCAGCAAAAGCCATCCCACTACCTACTGCTTGCAACATAAGAAAAGTGACACTAAATAAAGTACTTAGCGGCACAGAGGCCACATTACTAATGCGGCATTATCGCAATTTATCAGCTGTAAATCTAGAGCAACTCAACTGCTGCGGCAAAGCAGCAAATTGCCAACGGCTGGCAGTCAAAGTATTTACAATCTCTCAATTCTCCACATGCCACATGCATACAATGGGAAGGCCCGCACAATGCCACGCTACTCAGCTAACACTTGGAAACAGGAAACACTTCAAAGGCCAAATGGTGAAGCAGAGTAAAAAATGCCAAGCGGCCTGAGGGAGCGAACGGACAAGAAAGGGGAAGCGCGCAAAGGCATGAGGCATGCAGTCAAAGTTTTGCCGCAAGTAATTGAATTTTTAATTTTGCAAATACGAGAAATGCCAACTTAGCGAAGGATAAACGGTACAAATCACACAAGAAATAATAATGGCAGGCGACACACGAGCGCCGAGCACGACGAAGCGATTGAATGTTGCTGCCACACAGCATAGAAAAGAAGTTCAGATAAAATAAAAAATTGAAAGAAAAAACTTAAAGCTAGAGTGTTCCACAAATCCTTGCTGCAGGGGTTGAAATTACAATGCAATCAGTTGAATGAAACGCGGCGGACAAAGCAGCCAGTGCCCCGACCCCCTCTGTCCCCCAACACGCCACTTGAGCAGCTGTCAATAGCAATCAGCGGCAATAGACGACGGGCTGTTGGCACTCGATTTGCAGGGAAATAGTGAAAATAAAATAGAAATACACACACATGTACAATAGCATGTATATGTGTATGTGTGTTTGTGTTTGTGTGACTATAAATGATATTAAATGCAAGCGCAGTGCAAATACAATAGCAAAACTGCTTGCAATACACGAAATAAGCAGCAGCAAGGATATCATCGTTTCGAAACCCAAAAAAAATGTCGAAATCTCTTTAAGCAAATCTAATCGAGTGCGAAAACAAAAGCAATGTCAGCCAGTCTATGAATGATGTGATAACATAAAAGACAAAAAATATAAGTAAAAAAATCCAAATAAAAGAAATAGAATTGAAAAATGAAAGCAATAGAAGCGAAAATCAAAACAAAGCATTTTGTGCAGGCAGAGAAGGAGCGAAGTGGATTTTGGACTGCTGTCAGCTGAGCATAAAGTGAAACGTAAATTGATAGCAAATCTTTTGCTAAATCGGATAAAAATCACACAGGGTCATATGAATGTACCATATATGTCTGTGCCTTTATATGTTCACGTATGTTTGTGTGCCTATAAGTGGTACAGGATTTGCATTTACCCAGCAGTATATCGATTTGTCAATTGAATACAATGATAGCCCAGATTTTTATATCGATTTAGAACAAATTCGAAATATTTTGTTGGCGTATTTGCTTCTATTTCTACGCTTATATTTTTATACCCTGAACAATGTACTTGTTTGCTGCCTGAAAACAACCAGAAGAAACGTGAGAGGTTCCATAAAATAAATACATATATTAAGAGCCGAGTCGACTTAGCCCGTCTGCTATACATTATGTATGTGGATTAGCCTGTTAATGTTTGAAATATATATCTGAAATTTTGCACACGTCCTTTTATCCCCAAGAAGCTGCTCATTTGTTGGAAGTGTCGATATCGAACCATTATAGAATATAGCTCCAAGAAGAACTGGTTGATCAAAATCAAATCCTTGTATGGAAAGATTTTTTATTTTCCAAGATTTCTCCTCGAAATTTGGCACAGGTTATTATCAAAAGCAACGCTTCAATCTCCGAAGAAATTGGTGAGATCGGACCACTAAAGCATCTAGCTGCCATACAAACTGAATGGACAACATAAAGTCCTTCTATGGAAAATTTGTTTAGTTGAAGAGATATCTTCACGAAATTCGACAGATTGTCTGTAACAACTGTAGAGCTTCCGGACAAATTTTTGAAATCGAACCGATATGGCATGCAGCTCTCATATAAACTAACCGCTGAAAAACAAGTTTTCGTATGGCGAACTTTTTTATTGTCCAAGATATCTTTACCAAACTTCACATAGGTTATTTCTTGAAGCAAAACTATAAACTATAAAAAAATTATTTAGATCGGATCAGTATAGCATGTAGCTACCATGGTAGCTACCATACAAACTAGGTGGACAAACTAAGGTCCTGGCATGGAAAAGTTTTTCAGTTACCGAGATATCGTTACGAAATTTGGCACAGATTATTACCAAAAGCAGCACTTCACTCTCAGAGAAAATTGTTGAGATCGTGCCAATATAGCATATAGCTGCCATAGAAACTGAAGAGACAAAAAAATTCTTGTATGGAAAACTTTTTCAGTTGACGAGATATCTTCATGAAATCTGGCCTATATTATTGCCGAAAGCAATAGTAAAATCTGCGATAAAGTCTTGAGATCGGTCCAATATAGCATATAGCTGCCATACAAACATAAATCAAGATCAAAATCAAGTTCTTCCATGAAAACTTTTGTGTATGGGTATTATACCTCATAGCTAGTCAAATATTATTAAAAAACTTTCATACTATTTAGCTTTCAAGATTTTTATTTTTTAGATATTTTTTTGGTTTTTACTCATCGGATCTACTAACATTTAATAGTGCTATTTTTCAATTTAATTAATTTTGGTTTTATGTTCAGAATAATAAATTTTATATTCGTTAAGTTACTCATCTCCTAACAAGTTACCACAGTTACCACTTCTGAATGGTCTACTTCTTAATCTTCTCCTAACTTCTACTGGGTTGGAACTGTATACTCGTAAATTTGCTGGTTAGTAGCGAGCGATACAAAAGGATATCAATAACGAGTAAAACAGGAAATTGTTTGAACAAAATGATGTCCGAATGGCAAGTAAAGACAAGGGACTTTAATATATGATTTTTTTTTTAGAAAAATAATCAAAGCGGAATACGAATTTAGTCGAACATAAGAAAGAGTAGAAAGGGGTATGAGGTAAAGAATTAAAAGTTCAAAAGTCACAAATAGTATCAGTTGACAGAGAGCAATTAGAGATAGTGAAGTAAATGCTGAGAAAAAAACGAAAAAGATTTTGCAAAGTGGCAGGCAAAACTGAAACTGAAGCTTAAAGTGATTAATTTTAGTGACACAAAAATATAAAATTCTGCATAAAAAAATAAAATATTTGAAATGGTAGCTAGCAGAGTTATATAAAACAAAAAATTGAAAATATAATTTATAAAAAAATAACTAATAATTCATATGAAGCACGTAGCATGAAAACCAAATTAAACTTAGGAAAAATAAACCAAACAAAAGCACATCAAACATTTACAAGTATTTTCTCACAAACAATACTAACCTGGCGGATATGGGTGATAGTTGTGCTTGCCGCTGCCCACAATGGGCACACCAGGCGCATTAGCGCCCACACACTGTGGTGCATTGCCGTCGGAGTGTGGTGAGTTTGTGCCCGAATCCTGGTCAGTGCTCGATGAGGAGGTCTTCATGCAGGTGGTCTCTGTAGAGGAGGCGCCCACAATCATGGTCGTGGCATATGGTGTCGGATTCTCAGGACTCTGTGTGGAACAAAAGAAGAAGCAGCAAATGTGAATGCAGTAATGAATGGCGTGCATA
Organism: Bactrocera dorsalis; assembly: GCF_023373825.1. NCBI lineage: Eukaryota > Metazoa > Arthropoda > Insecta > Diptera > Tephritidae > Bactrocera > Bactrocera dorsalis. The sequence continues at coordinate 80,568,031 of NC_064305.1, read as the reverse complement.
ATTTCACTTTTAGCAAAAATAATTTAAAATTATTTTGCTCACCTTGCGGCAGTTGTAGAAGGTGCTCATGTTGCGCGTGTCCACTTCGGCATAGTCGGTGCCACCGTCAGACGTATAATTCGATTGACTATTCGCATTCGATAGCAGTTTCGTTTCGCTCAGGCCGGAGTCCTTGTCGGTGTCGGTGGTGCGCCAGCCGCGGTCAATCCACAGGCTGTCCTTGCCGTTAATGTTCAGCGCGGTGATTTCGTTGGCGCTGACTACTGCAGTGCAGAAAGGCATGAAAGTGAGTGGACAAAGCAGAAGACATGCAAATTTGGTGATGAAATATGACGGTGGAGACAATTTTCGGTGACTCGTTAAATTTATATACATCTTTTTTATATTATATACATGTTTATTTCTTTTTGCATGAGGCGAAGTATAAAATGGAATTTCACGCAATCGCGAATGCAAATGAGTAAAGATGAGGCAGCAATTAATTTTGCGAAAATGTAAGAGGAATTTCGCGAACAAATTTTAATTAATTGCGGAGCGAGTGACGAACACATACCATGAGTATGTGTATATATAATGCATGTTGAAACATTTTTGTTGCACGCGACTTTTGCAGTAATGAAGTTTGACGAATTAATGAGAGAAAAATATGGAGGAAGCAACAAGCGTGTATTTTTACTGCTTTTTCATAACAAATTGATTGCTGCAAGCATGCTTGTCATTAAAAAAAAAATATATATTTACACTACAAAATATGAAGCAAAAATATATAATGAGAGCGCTGCTTAAAAATAGCTGTAAAAAAGCGTATTTAAATTCTTGCTACTCACCACTTAAATGTCCCAGCTCTTTGGTGAGCTTGTGACGCCGTTTAAAGAATACCATTACACCGACCGTGACCGAGAATATGACTAGCAGAAAGACTATCACCAAAACCATAAACCAAGTTTGATGTACAACATTCGTTGATTTATGATGTGTGGTGGTGGTGGCAGCATCGTCCGGCATGCCAGCTGGATGATAAGCATAATGACCACCGTCGACACCAGCACCAGCTGGATGGCCGTGACTGCCGGCTATGCCGCTATGCGAGCCGCTAGGGTGTGCGCGTGGCGGATGCACCAAATGTGTAGGATCCATAAAAAGTGAGACCTAAGGAGAATGCAAGAGAGAAAGAGAGGAATGGAGTGAGAGCAAGGAATAGAAATTTTTATTTGAAAATATATGTAGTACCTGTGGAATCATTAGAGGATTACGATTATAATATATAAATAATATTTTATTGTATATAATATATTTTGATTAAAAAACGCAATATTTGTCAGACTCACGCTAAAGTGACGTCACGCAAACAGCTGAAGTTGTCAAAACTTAGTAATTATCACTTCGTAATGCACAAACTTCTCAAGATCTGTTATTTTTTCAATAGTTAGAGGTTATCGTTTTAAATTTTGCACATTTCTCATTTTCTTCCCAAGAAGCGGTTCCGGAATCACCGATATTTGACCTTTATCGCATATTAAGTCTGTGTAGTTGGCGAGATATCTTCACGAAATTTGGTATGAATAATTTTCCGAAACAATGGTACAATCACCCAAGAAATTTTTTAGATCGGACCACTATATCATATAGCTGTCATACAAACTGAACGCTCGGTATAAAGTGATGGATGGAGAACTTTGTTGTTTGGCGAAATATTTGCACCATATTATGCGAGGCTTATTGCCTTATACAGTAGTTTAATTTTCGAAGAAATTGTTCAGATCGGCCCACTGTAGCATATAGCTGCCATACGAACTGACCCATTAAACTCAAGTTATTGTATGGAAAACCTTTTAGCTGACGGGATATCGTCACGAAATTCGACACAGATTATGATCTATGACGACTGTAAAACATACAAACATATTGGTCAGATAGATTGGCTTACTGTACCATATAGCTGCCATACAAATTGATGTCTCAAAAGCAGTTTTTTGTATGGAGAACTGGAGACAATTGTATGTTGTCCGAGCCAACCTTATTATCTCCAAACAATATTTTTCAGATCGGACCACTATAACCTATAACAGCCATACAAAATTACTAATTACATTCCAAGTTCTCGTATGGAACTTTTGTATATGTGTAGGGTATTATATCTTCGATGCATCCGAAGTTAACTTTTCTTCTTGTTTATACTTTTTTGGATCTTTAGAGCTCCCTATAGACTTACCGGTTCTGCGTATGGTCCTTCGCCCGCTTTCGTGTACGAATTCAGTCTCACATTGTATGTAGCACCGGTGGTTAGATTATTGAGTAGCACGGAAGTTGTTGTTGCATTCAAAGTCATATTTGCCAATACCTTGAGTGTAGTGCCAGCTGTGACCTATTTCAAGAAAAAGTTAGAAAATGTGAGTTTTGGTTAAATAAAAAATTCTTTTGAGTTAGTAAACTATGGATTAAAGTTACTAGGAAGGTTTGTAAATAAAATAAATTGTACAAAAAAATAAATAATATTTTTTAAAATTTTGTAATTGATTGATTTTGTCACTGCAACTACATTGAACTTTCCTTAGCAGCGTGAGTGCCGTATGCAACTTGAAAAATATGTAATTTTTGCTTCAAAATTTTTACCGTAAATTCGGAAAATACTTATAAATATAGCCTTCAAAATTGATAACAATTGTTGCAGTACTTTCATAAATATTTTTTTTATAAACTAATTTTTGAGCTTAACCCCTGGGTTTACTCCTTAATTATGAAAAATTAAGTTCTAAAAAATATTTTTTGCTTATTTACTATTTTAAATTAAATTTAAATTTTTTCTTAATTGTGTAAAATATATTTTTAAAACTTTTTAATTGTATTATAGTCTTTTAAATTAATTTTTTAATATATTTTTATCAACTTTCTACTACTAAGAAGTCTACCATCTGCATATATTGTTTGGTTTGCCAATTTCACCCAATTAATTAGCAAAAATTTTCAGTGCAAATAAAAAGCGCTTGCTGCTTGATATCACGAAAATACTGTCAACAGTCGAAAAGCGCAAAATCGTTTAATATTTTAATACCATGAAAATTTAATTTACAGAATTTAATATTGCCATGGCAGTTTTTTCGCCGGCATATGGCGATTTCAATAGAAAATACCCGCATCATAGAAGCACATAATACCATGGTGTAGAAAAAAGTTTTCAAATTAAATTTTCATAAACTTTATACACTCGCCCAGCCACAAAATTACATTTACATTGGCGAGCGCAGTTTACAAAAAATAAATAAATAAATAAAATAGAAAAATGAAAAAATAAAAATAAAAAAAAATATGAAAAATGCAAAAACAAAAAATGAAATATTTACAGGAGTATGGCAACTTCATATAGCTGCACATATACATGTGAAAATAGCGAATTTTTAATACACCGCCACTTACCTCGATTTTATAGCCCAACAAGTTGCCGTTGTGATGCTGCGGCGGCGGCGGTGACCAACGCACCCAACCGGCTGTCAGGTTGTACATACCAATTTGAATGTTGTCCGGCGGAGCAGAGGGCACTGTAATGAACGCAAGTGAAGAGCGAAAAGTTTCAAAAAGTTGTTAATACACACTGAATACTAGGTATAGGGTGTTTTTTTTTTAGATACATAAAATATTCAAAACTAATAAATGGCAAAAACGCCAAATATTGACTTTTATTTTTATTAAACTAAGGATATAGTTCAAATATTGTCGTTATATAGTTCTAGAACTCATATTGAGTAAGGAAAAGTAACAGAGTCCTTCACAGAATTTAGTGATGAGACACATTGCAGGTTTCGCCAGCTCATAAGCAAAAAATTTGTATTTGGAGATCAAACAGTCAAGTTATACTTGATTCTGGTTTCTAGTTTTATTTGATTCTGGCGAATTTCAAGGGAACTGTCTTGTGACGCTAACCCTTAAAAAAATTTGTTAAAGTACGCCATATCAATGAACCATTTTCTGTTCTATCATAAAATTTAACTCAAAACATTGGCTAGTTCACAAAATCTTCTGTTTTTTTTTTTAAATTCCTATACCTCCAAAAAATCACCCTTTATATATATGTATACATGTGATTTCGAGAGTATGCTTGTGTACTTTTAAAATGGCAGCTCTGGCAGTAAGCACATCGAACTTGTTAATAATGAAAAGCCTGCCTGTAAAATGTTGTTGCATATGTGTAGGCGCCGCTGTGAAGTAACAGTGAGCAACAGCATAGCGGAGAAAAAGTGACTCAGCCGAAAAAATTGGTGTTTCACGGGAAAAAGTGCTGGTGGAAAATGCCATGAAATATGCATATATAAGTATATATGTGTATGTGCATATGTTGAAATTTTTTGCTGCCGGCAGCGCCAGCGTGCAAAAGTGCGTGTGTGTGGTTGCGGTTATTGGCCTCGCACGCGCACCAAGTCATGCTCACATACACACGTTTACTTGCATACAGGCATTTATGATTATTTTTCCAGCAGAATTTCCGTTAAAAAGCGGCATTTGCTTTACCTTTTTCTGCGTCGCTTGTTGTTTTTTTATGTTGTGTTACCTGTATTGATGTATTTATTTGCTTGTTGTTGTATTTGCTTTATAGTGCTTTCTGAAAGCGGCATTCACATTCATGTTTTAGGCGAAATATTTGACCAATTAAATTTTTGAAATTAAAGTTTTACTTCCCGTTTTGGGTAGTTTTGCGTTCGGCTGCAGCGTGTGCTCACAAAAAAGTATAAATTTTAAGCTCCGCAAATATTTTCATTCGCTTTGATTATGTGTGTTAAGCCTGCGTTTTTCAGCAAATAACTGTAAAGCTTAACATATTTTATTTTCGCATATTTTTACGCATTTTGCTTCCTTAGAGGTACTATTGTTTTTGTTTATATATTTCTGCTTGTGTTGCTTTTATTGCAAATATCCTTTGATATTTTAGTTTTTAGTGCGAATTTAGTATCAGCATTTATGCAGTTCGTTCAGTTATTAAAAATAAATAGTGTGGTCTCTAAACAAATATTTATGCTGTGCGTAAATACAAATACAATAACACTGCTGTTTATATTTATTTATTTTTGAATTTATTACCACTCTTTAGGCGAGTTTTTAGAGCACAGGTGTCGATGTTTTTGAATAATGCAAATATATATGTATATTATTTTTAAATAACTGTTAACGCCTTACAAATAATTTTTATTTTCTTTTGACATGAGTGTATAGAATTTGCCACATAGATATTATTCAGTTTCGAAAGGTTAAAATATTTTACCAACAAAAAAATTGAACAACGAGTTTGCTTGGAATCTTGTGCTTCTAATTGAACTACGCTCATGGAACTATTGACATATGGTGCTAGAAAAATCAGCCAAAACCACAAAACTTCACTGAAAGCGCTCAAGGCTATTCCATTCGTGGCTGGAGGCCTTCACACAAGTGTATAGAAAATTTGATATTTTTCTCAGAGACAATAAAGATTTGTAATACGTGAAAATAAAATTTACATGTGAGTTCGGTTTCTAGTGAATCAATTCTTAGATTATTTTTTATAAAGAAAGCATGCAATGAGCATATCAGCACAAATGGCCCTTAGATACTTTAAAAATGACATCAATACTAAATAAATCAGCGCAGTGTTTTTTGAAATTTTATCTTGAAAGAGTTGTCTTTGACCCGGTTACTTGATCCGTAATATGCCTTAGACAAAAATAATTATTATTCACCAATGAAATAGGCTGAAAATTTGCATATTCCCACCACTACCGTAATACTGTTAATAATAAGGTTTTACAATAAGACTAATTTCGAGATTCCATGGCCCCTATTGCAATTTTTGGAGCTAACTTTGAAAAGCAGCGGAATTTCTTATTTACGTGTGACCTGATCTCAAGCAAAAAGTTGTGTTCTACCTCAATAAGAAGAAAATGGTCGATGTTGGTTAGTAGCGTAATTGGCCCTTACAACTTTACTTGGGGTTGGGCACAGTTTGTTCTACGGCTTGGGGTACACTTGTGGCCACGCAAACCTTACCACTCAAAATTTGTAAAATGTAAAAAAAAAATTTCTCATCCAGTACCTCACATTAAATGAGGATGGCACAGTGGCTTGTAATCTCCCAATGTAACCTTCAAAAACTATACAGACGAATAAAAAATTACTGATACGAGTAGGCGCCGGGATCTATTGGGCAGAGCTAGATCTCAGGTCACCCTTCAGGCTTCCGGAATACCACAGTATCTCCAGGCAGAGGTCTTTGCGATCCGGTAAGCTGCTGAGGTAGCTAATCACTGAGGAAGGCGTAATCAATATAACCTCCGTTAGTCAAACGATAATTTAGGCAATAATCTCACAGCGCGTTGAGTAAACTTAACCTCCAACTGGCATTACAAAGGCCCTGCAGGTCTATGTATTGCATGATAGCAAACTTAACCTAATATACTGAAAAAGACGATTCTGCTGAATATCGTTGGGCGGAGTTTTCTGCAAAATTTATAGTAAGCGTTTCTTCCAATTATACCACCTTCTTAGACCAGGTATTGATGGTAGGAATTTAATTTAATTTCGGTTTTTAAGCCATTCTGAAATATAATTTTTATTTTTGGTAATATCCATATTGTTAAAATTTGGCTAGTCTCAGATTAATTTAGATTAGATGCTGATGAAACATCGCACGTGAACTACTTCTAGTCCTTTGTGCGGCCATAGAACAGAAGAACTCCAGTGTTCGAGCTCATAAATTAGCACAACTCTTAGTAGCCAATACAAATTTGCACAGGCGTATAATTTCCATTACCGCCACTTCTGTGAGATGTCTGAAGGTATGCGCTGCCAAGTTTAAGTCTAGACTTCCCACACGCGGGATAGTTAAGAAGGTAGTGTTGAGTTCTTTCCACCTCATCTTTCTCCATACAGTTTCTGTAGATGGTATCTGAAAGGATTCCCAGTTTTACTGCGTGGACGCCAATAGGGTAACGGCCCGTTAAAAGTCCCACAACTACGGAGAGGCTAGCCGAACTGAGGGCAAAGAGATTACTAGGTCTCTTGCGATCGATTTATGCGACAGCACATGTACTGATGGTGGCCCAGCGCTGACCAAGCTTCCGCGAAACCCAATCATCTTCATTCGAGTAGTATTTTTTTTTTGCTTTTTGGATTTCGGAAAATATTTCATAGATAAATCTTCCTCAACACCAGACCGACTTTTTCGAAGGTCTTCCTGCACTTGAAAGCGCTTTTCTAACCACTTTTACATCTCGAAATTATAAACTTAATTATTATTATAAGCTTACTTATTCATCCATTTGACTAATATAACGGGTGATTTTTTTGAGGTTAGGATTTTCATGCATTAGTATTTGACAGATCACGTGGGATTTCAGACATGGTGTCAAAGAGAAAGATGCTCAGTATGCTTTGACATTTCATCATGAATAGACTTACTAACGAGCAACGCTTGCAAATCATTGAATTTTATTACCAAAATCAGTGTTCGGTTCGAAATGTGTTTATCGACAAATTTTGTTCAGCGATGAGGCTCATTTCTGGTTGAATGGCTACGTAAATAAGCAAAATTGCCGCATTTGGGGTGAAGAGCAACCAGAAGCCGTTCAAGAACTGCCCATGCATCCCGAAAAATGCACTGTTTGGTGTGGTTTGTACGCTGGTGGAATCATTGGACCGTATTTTTTCAAAGATGCTGTTGGACGCAACGTTACGGTGAATGGCGATCGCTATCGTTCGATGCTAACAAACTTTTTGTTGCCAAAAATGGAAGAACTGAACTTGGTTGACATGTGGTTTCAACAAGATGGCGCTACATGCCACACAGCTCGCGATTCTATGGCCATTTTGAGGGAAAACTTCGGACAACAATTCATCTCAAGAAATGGACCCGTAAGTTGGCCACCAAGATCATGCGATTTAACGCCTTTAGACTATTTTTTGTGGGGCTACGTCAAGTCTAAAGTCTACAGAAATAAGCCAGCAACTATTCCAGCTTTGGAAGACAACATTTCCGAAGAAATTCGGGCTATTCCGGCCGAAATGCTCGAAAAAGTTGCCCAAAATTGGACTTTCCGAATGGACCACCTAAGACGCAGCCGCGGTCAACATTTAAATGAAATTATCTTCAAAAAGTAAATGTCATGAACCAATCTAACGTTTCAAATAAAGAACCGATGAGATTTTGCAAATTTTATGCGTTTTTTTTTTTTAAAAAGTTATCAAGCTCTTAAAAAATCACCCTATACATGTATCTTAATAATATTATATTACTACTACCACACACACTCTACTTACCATCTTCGTAAGTTTGCACGATTTTCGAATTGCTCGGTTGACCCTCCAGCGTCTGATAGAATGGCGCCAAGAAAAACTCATATTTCGTATATTCCTTCAAGTTGCCGACGACATGCGATTCGATCGAGGGATTCAGCACAGTCAAAATATTATATTGCTGCGAATTGGCGCTTATATCGCGATAACGAATATAAAGACCCTGTGGCAAAGAGTGAAAGAGTAAAAGAGAATAAGCGTAAAGTCGTGCAATTGATGCGCGGACAATTAATGAGCAAGTCAAGAAAACAGTTTAATTATGCTATTAACTGTGTATAAATACTTTTAATGAAATGCAACTCTGTGTGTATTTGTATATGTGTGTTAAATGTGTATGTGTATAAATATAAAGAGAGCGCTTACCTCGACATATTTTTCCGTCACACTGACGTGCATTACCCAGTCCAGACGTACGGCGGTGGAATTAATTGCTGCGGCATCAATTAATTCGACAACCTGCAACAACAAAAAAGAAAACACAACGCATAAAGACAATGAAAAATTGCGGTCATACTTAAAATGGCGGGGAGAATTTAAAGAGTGAATTGGGAAATAAAGCTGAGAGAGCTAAAAAAAGTGCTATAAATATACCGTTATATGTGTATATATGTATTTAGTTGTAGGCTCATAAATATGCATATACATATGTCATATAATTAAACCGTTATATCGTGTTTACGTATGCCAGTTGTTAGTATGTATTTTTACTATTTAAATTTTGTCGTTTTTTGCAGCCAACAAATAGAGTTTTCAATTATGGCAACGCTGTGTAAATTAACCGCCCAACTTCAACCTTCAATTCACCACCAATAACGGCGCGCTCATGCACACAACGCAGGGCCGCGCACAGCTCATTAGTCGCATAAGTAAATTTATAGCATACTTTACGGCGCTCAGTCGCTGTATATCACTTTGCTATGGGTATATCATAAAATAACTGTAAAATATTTGCAGACATGTGCGCTATCAATATTTTCTTTCATTTATAACTGTATATATATGTACAGTTGCGCGAATTGCACTTTTTATTGAAAATATATTCAATGTAAAAAATCTGAATGCAACTGAAATTAAATTTCTTTTCGCAATTTATACGCCACGGCTTGAACCGTTGTAATGTTTTTGCAGTTTTCTGACAACAACAAAAAATGTAATTTCCACAAAGAGCATGGCAACGCTGTGCAAATTGGCGCAGCTTTGGATGAGCGGAGATAATGTTTACATTTCCATACACGCACACACCCATACACACACAGACACATGTCGAAAATGCTTGTGTGCTGGTGACTGAGTGTAATTTGCCGCTTAATGACTTTATAATGAAATAATTTTTTGCACGCCACCCACAAGCCGCGCTCTATAAATCAATGCCTGGCAGAAATTGTCTGCAAATATATGCATGTTTGGGAGTATATATATATATGTGTGTGTGCGGCCAGCTTGTCATAACCACATGTATGCATCTGCATGCTTATATAAATATGCACAGCGAAGTCATGAATGGCCGCGCTTGATTGGTAAAAAGTGTCAAGTTTTTCATTTATCCTCCATTTTCGTTGCAAACCTTGCGCTATTAAGCACTTTTTGTTGTTGTGGCATGCATTTTTTGCTTTCGTTTTTGCTGTGATAGCATATTGCTGCAGATCGTTGTATTTGCATTGCTTTTTAAACTCACTTACTTGCAACATTTTACATGTAGAGCTCATTGCTGTTTTTGTTGGCGCTGCAACTGTTGCAAATATTTGCGCTTCATGCCCCAATAAACGGGTCAATGCAATATGCAACAACGCATTGCGTCCCTTACAAATAAATAAAAAAATATTATACATTCACTCACTCACATACATATAAACACCCATACATGCGTCAGTGATTTCTTTCGTAAATTTTTTAGCTTGCCACAAAATTCTAGGCGGCATTTGCAACACTTGTATCCTCTGCTGTGGTGCATGTGTTGTTGACATTTCATCTGAATTTTAACTATTAGTATAACTTCCATGGTTATCTTTGCAACTCGACAATTATCGATAAATAAATAAATTTTAGATCGATTTACTTAAAAAGAAAAAAATATTCTCTCTGCTGACTGTTTTCTTGATTTTTATCGATCACTTTGTATGGCAGCTATATGATACAGTGGCTCCATATGGTCGGTTGCGGCAAATAGATAAAAGCGACAAGCAGACGTAAACCAAATTTTATACCGATATCTCAAAAACTGAGACACTAGTTCGCCTATATATAGACATATAGATGGATAGACGGTGTCCATTTTCAGGTTTTAAGAGCCAAGTAATAACTGATTTATTCCATGAACTCGTTGAGAATTATGAAATAGCAGTTTCGAAAGAATGCAACACTTGAATACAAAAGCTAAAGTGTACTAGTTATAGACTGTAGAATATTTATATGGCTCCGTATCGTGATTCCAACTTAACAAATTTTAAGATTTTTATGGATATTTGGTATATCAAAGCATTATACTCTGTAGGACTTCCCAAACGAAAACATGACTTTTTGTCAAAATTGGAAAAAGCGTCATTATAATTTTAAATATGATTCACTGAAAGCAAAGATAGTTATGCACCGACAAAGAATAAATCATATATCGATAATACCGACTTGAAATTGGTGTTGTTTCAAGTTTTAATTTAGTGATAGCTGTCCAACTTATTTTATGAGAAAAAGGATGGAAAACCTTAATATAAATTTATTTTGTGCTTAAATTTAGCGTTTGATTTCAATCGGACTGTAAATAAGTAACTTAAAGGTATCTGAACTCCATCGCCACCTATTGGATTTTTCGGACACATGCTATTTATTTTACCTTGATAGGTAGTAGTTTTGAAGGTAGAAAGTACATAAAAGACTTCATGATTACTAAAAATGTGCGATTTAAAATATAATTTTTGAAAATAAAAAGATTTCGTAATAGATAAAAATTGAACGTATTAGGGCTGGAAAACAGACCTTTCTATGATTAAAAAAATTTCACTAAAATTCCAAGTACTTTGCTTGGGAAAGAGAGAGTTATGTGAGACTTGTTTTGAAAAATATGTTTATTTTTTTAAATAATTTAAAATATATGATTACCTTATCTTAATACACTAAACTTTTGCCTTCTGTGTATAGCTTTCAGACCATGGTAGATAATTTTTGAACGCAAAAACAAAAACCTAGTAAAATGAAACTCCTTGGAAACGAAGGACAAAGTATCAAAAGTTAAAGGAAGAGTGATTCGCGGGCGATCTGAGGTCAGAAAGAGCAAGAAGAGGGGGGTGTTTGAAATTGTAAGTGTAAAAAACGGTTTAACTCAATTTGCGGCAAATCCACTAGTCCTCTGGAGAAATGTTATATGACACAGTTGTAGCTAATAAAAGGATCTACAACTTTTGTGCAAACACCTTTTTCACATAACAAAAAAACGAATGTGAATATTTCAAATATTAAATTTTTTTTATCTTTAACTTCTTAATATGTTCTTCAAAGTTTATGACTCCAACTCAAAGTAATCCCCCTTGGCCCAAATACACTTGAGCCAAAGTTTTTTGCAATCCTCGAAAGAGTTGTTAAAGACATTTAGGGATTCACGTTTGATATTTTCAATTGACTCAACACGGTTCTTCGGAGCGGTCGTTTGAGTTTGGTGAAGTCAAACGAAGTTAAATCAGGCCAACACTGTGGTTGCGGTCAAATATTCGTTGAAAATTTGGCGAAAAATTCACTAAGAATCAATGCAGTATGCCAAAACCAAGAGTTGTCGGCCCATAATTCCGACCTCATTTTACGACTAGCTTGGCGCACATGACGAATTACACTCAAATAGTATCGCTTGTTGACAATTCGGTCGGCCGGAAGAAATTTGGTGTCAACCATACTTCAGTACTCGAAGAGTACTTGCAGGTGGTTCCTTCCGCTCCACTTTGCCACGATATTAGGCCGACTGATCGTCCGTTTCCGGGTCGTAAGCTTAGATCCAAGACTCATCGCTAGTGAGAATACGTTTCAAGACATTCTGGTAGTTGGAAAACATCGTTTCACATACTTTAACGCGACGCTGTTTTTGAAAAAAATTTAGTGATTTTGTAACCAACCGTGCTTACGTTTTTCTTATGCCCAAATGATGTTTTAAAATGGTTTTCAATGAACTTTCCGATATTTCAACAATGCCAGTAGGATCTCTGACTGTTAATCACCGATTCTTATTCACCAATTTCTTTATTCTGTTAACATTTTGATCATCATTTGATGTTGAAGGCTATCCTGGACGTGATTGCCTTGGCATACCTAATTATGTCCCTAACTATTTTATTTTTGTACTTTTAAAATAAGACTTAAAACCAATTTTCAATAAAAATTTCTAACGTCAAAATATAAAATTTTTTTATTTTTATTTTATTGTTACAGTTTATTGAAATCTCCACTTTCTGATGGTATACATATTTTATAATGGTAAACTTTCTCATGAAATTCAATAAACACTCAAGGTATAGAAAATGTTCACTTCAATTTAAAAACTAAAAAAAGAATAATTCAGGAAAGTGAAAAAATCGAAATTTATTTTTGAACAGTCGATATTTTATTATAAACATATATTTTGTTTTTTTTCTGTTGATAAGAAATTTATCAAAAACTTGTTTCAAATCTTCTACTATATTGATTACTAAATCTTGGCATCACAAATAACATACATTTTTAATAAAGAAAGCTGCAACAAAAAATTTCAAAAATATATGCACAAAACAGTCAATAGTAAAAAAAAGTCTCAGCATCAATATGTTGCTGAGCAACATTTCGCTTGTAAGTTGCACAGTAGCACACCCGTTATATTTGCCGGCTGCTTCGTGCAATTGCAGCGCAATCGGCTCCTAACACCACTTTATCGCGTGACATGCAATTCTCAAGATAAACAAAACATTTGTGCAAAAAATGCAGAAAAATTAAAATAAATTTGCAAAAAGTGTGCGAAATGAAGACATGACACCTTTCGGAGACACCCAAACACACACGAGGAAGCGAGAAAAAAGTTCTAATCTAAACTGCAACGGGAAATCATTTGGCAACCAGCTTTGTGGCAAGTGTTCGAGAGTATTGCAAGAACGCTGTACTTTGTAAGCATTTATGCATAATGACTTGTTGTTGCTGGTGTTGTTTTCCGACTGCTTTGCAACTCCTCGGCATTTAAAAAGCCACTACCGGCCGCCGCCTGCCACGCGTGTTTATGAAATTCAATTTTATTTAAATTTTATGCGACCGAAGCTGACAGAAAAACCCTCGCGTTTTGCACTTTTTGTATTTTTTCAGCGTCTAGCGGCATGCCACAACACGGCTAGTATGTGGTGAGAGCGCAGCGTTGGCACAGGAAAGTAGCTGCAAAGACCGAGATAAAAAAGCGGCACGAAGTCGTTGCAAGCAGCAGCTGGACAAAGATCGATTGCCGCATTGGCAGCGTGTTTCAGATGGCGCTTGTTGCATGCAACAAATATGCAAGTTAACATAAGCAGACATTGTTGTTCCTGCTGTTGTTGCCTGCTTAACCGCCTTACATGTTTGTTGTTGGTGGTTGTTTTTGTTGTCATTGTAAACATGCATAAATTATGCAAAAGTCGAGGCGTTTAGCAAAAATCATGTTGTACTCTGTGTGCTTGTTGCATGCATACTACCGCTGTTGTGGCAGCTACTGCGAGTCAAGTGTATGTGCCACAAGACATGGCGCACAGTTATAGCAGCGTGTGTATAAAAAGCGGCTGCTTATCAGCAAGCAATCTTTGTGACACTTTTTCCACACACACACACTCATACATATGCATGTTGCACAAACAGCAGCAATTGTTTTTCCAGCTATTGTTGCCACTAACTGTGCCTTGTCACTTCACTGACCAACAATACTTTTCACATGCGCTCAAACGCATATGCATGTGTAGTTGCTATGTGGCAAGCGTTGCCCAAGCGCGTTGCATGCCACTGTTTTTCGTGCCACACCAAAAAAACTTGCTACAAATGCCTTTCAATCTCTAACAAGGCGCAATTATCGCGTGAACATGCATTGCGGCGGTGGCAAGTAGCATTTTAGAACATGAGTGTGTGTGTGTTTGTTGCTGTGTCGCTACAATCGTACTCCAGAGGCGGTTGTACAAATGCATGCTGCGCCTCTTTATCATATCAGCAAAGCAAGAAACATTAAACGTTAACTACTTTTTCAATATTTTCACGGCTTTTGTGGCATGAAAATGTATTTTTCAATTATCTCTTTAAAAATCTTTCTCGAAATTAATTTGGCTTCTGCGACTTTCATGAGTGAAAGGCAAACTTTATTTCAGATTTTTGTTTAGTGATGTTAGTATATATTAGTACATAAACTATTAAGGAGTTCCTAGTTCTCCGCCAATTAATTATTTAATAAATGTGTGACTAATTAAGTGCAAAAAAAAAACGCTTCCAGATAAATCGAATGGAAAGTACGTTAACTGTTTCCACCAAAACTATACAATACTTCACCGGTGAATTTCATATAATGTAAAAGTGTTTATAATAAATTTTTTCTTAACTTCGATAAATCAGTTTGTTTGGCAGTTATGTGCTCTAGTGTTCCGATCTGAATACTTTGTACAGAGATTGTAGCGCTGCCTTGGAGAGTAATCTATTTTGATTTTTGTGAGAATTTCTTGTCAAATAAAAATTTTCCGATACAAGAACTTAATTTTGATCGATCAGTTTGTATGACTCTTATATGTTATAGTATTCCGATATCAGTAGTTCTAAGAAATTACCAGCTTTTGGGAGAGAAAACGACATATATAAAATTCCAAGTCGATATCTCAAAAGCTGAGTACCTAGTATGGGTACATACCTACAGACGAACATCGCTAAATCGACTCAGCTCATCACCTTAACCATTTATATATGTACACTATATAGGGTCTCCTATGTTTCCTTATGGGTGTTACAAACTTCGTAGCAAATTTAGTAGTATATCCCGTTCAGGGTATAAAAAATAATAGAAATGATTTAGCATACCATTGGAATAATACCATTATTTCTATGCCTTAACTGTTATGTAACCTATATAAACTATGGATAAGTTAACTGCGAATAAACATAGATGCTTAATGGTGTTAATGTCAGTCATGATATCCTCCAGAGCTTCACAATCGCTGAAAAATATAAATACATGCTACTGTCATAGTCAAAAGGAAAGTTCAAAACTACCACTGGTACAGCTCAGAATTCAGTACAATCCGGAACACACGGATTCCGAACAAATACAAAGACTTTTCCCAGCAAGGGTAGCTACAGGCTTACAGTTTTTTGCTACTACAGTAGAGTCATGCTTACAAATTTAATCCGGATTAACGCTTCCGTTTGACAATACTATTATAGTGCTGCAAGAAGTCTAACTTATTTCCTTGCAATACTCTTTTCCAGGTTTTCAACCACAAAACTTCGAAGTAATCATCTCCTTTGGTCCTGCGGCCTTGTAGTATTATGCATGACTCTAGTGCAGTAACTGCATTAATTCCTATTAATTCAGGAGTTAGTGAAGATAACTCCGTTGCTAACTCCCATTTAATCCTCAAAACTTTTGAAAGTCAGCTGCATTTTCGTTGGCAACATATTCGAAAATGGCCAATTTTAATCTATTGTGAATGAAAAACAAGCAACATTAATTAATAGCTGTTTTTTTAATTTTCAATGATAAAACAAGAAGTTTTCAGTTGTGATGTTATGTTATTGTACTATGATGCAGTCTTAAAAAATAATGTTTTGATGTGATTCTGTAATAAAAATGGTTTTGTAAAAATTAGTCGGCTAACAACCGCAATGTTTATCTTTTATTCATTTTCATTGAAAATATTATTAAAATGACGAGCAGATGTCTGTCACTTACAAATTTGGATCTGATTAAGTACGCAGATAATCCGGATTAACACTGCCAGCTGTTAAGGCTATAAGAGACCTAAACCTAAACCGTTCCCATGGCAGTCGGGTCTACGTAATCGAAGCAGGCTCGTATTTTTTTCGGTCAAGAATCGTCCACCCGACAGAATTCTGTCGTTAGCACAACAACAACAACCCAAACCAGAGAGAATCATTTACTGAACATAATTTTAATCTCGCTCCGATCATGTTTATAGACAGTCAGTCTCCAACTAAAAAACTCAATACCGAAAACGGATTTTTATTATAAAAAAAGGAATATTTTACTTCAAATTATACATAGATTTAATGTTTGAATGAAACTGTGGTGCAGTGGAGTTCATTTTTGATGCTAAGCTTTCCACCATAGGTTGCCGCTAGATACCGCTGTGATACAATGTCTTAATTATTTGCAAGCTTTAGTCGAAATATACTTTTATAATGGTTTGAAGATTGAGAAATTTTTTTTTAGTCTTTTTTCTTTATAAACGGCTAATTTATACAAACATTATTTTGTTTTCAAGAGTATCGATATTTGTAACAAAAACAAAGGAGAGCTTTCCACTACCGCAGGTGATTAAACTATATTGCAGAGAGAGCTTAATCAATAATAATAAAATTTGAAGAAAAAGGTCTTGATAGTTTTTTTTGATGATATGCGTGCTTCTTCTTATGGATCGATGTTCTATGAAAATGTCAAACCTTCTATCACTTTACACATTCCAGGTACACATGTAAGTATTTGCTCTAATCGACATCTCAAGCTAATATAAGCAATTAAACATCTCATAAATAGCTCATTACCAGAATCTACTAACAACAATAAAGTATATACAAAATTCTAAATAAAAATACTGAACAATTTTCAAGCACATGAAATGAAGCGAAGGGCCAACTCACCGATCACAAGCAGACACCAAGTGACAGCAATCGAGATAATGAAGTGTAACAGTAACAACAACTAACAGTTAAAATTTTGCAACTTTTCAGACAATATGCTTGCAAGCAGACTTTACAAAAACGAAAACTCATAGTATCATTACTCATACCAAATCTTATTGTATTTGCAACAATGTATGCTTCTTCTTCTTCTGTCTTTCCGTGGAATAATTTCTTCAACGACAACAAAAATATCGTAATTTGTCTTATGAAAATTTTGCTTTCTTGCAATTTGCGCCGGAAAAGTAACAATTATTGTAATTTCTTTCCATTCACAGGCAGAGAAATGAAGTTCCGTACAGTGGCAGTGCCACGTTGCAACACCATAAAATGCAGCAGCGCGCCGCTGGATTGTTCGAACTCGTCTGCGAACTTAGACGACGCATGAACTTGAAGACGCTTTTTGCCGCGCAGCCAAAGCAGTTTTCGCACTTTATTTAGCTGCATCATTGTGTGGCACTTAATTTTTTAGCAACAGAAAATTTTCGAATTTTTTGCGAGAAATTTTTGCGGAAAAAATTGCTGAAAGTCGCGGAAAGTTGAAAAAGGTTGCAAAAAAAATTAAAAAAAAAACTCGCCACGCCACATTTCACTGCCAGTCGCTCGTCGCTCACTCACTCAAAGAGTACTGAGCGCAGCGCAAATTGCATTGACGGCAGCCGCAGCGCCGCCGCCATGTTTTGCCTATCAAATGCCGTTACTTTGTTTGATTGCATATTTGAAAAGCCTGATTTGTAAGCGCCGGCCAGGCTTTTCATAGCTTCAACTTCATTGTCAGCGATTGCGGTGATACTGTTGAGGGTAGCGATGGCTGTCATTGAAAATGTCGATATTGAACGAGCGGCTATTTCGCGCTATGAGGCCGTAACTTCTTGGCCCTTATGCCTACGCTTCGCTGCACCTTTCAGATCTCTGCAATAGCCATATCCATTATTCGAGATTTTTTCTGCAATTTCATTCTTTTTATTTTTCGGTAGTTTTTTCCTCTGCTAACCCCACTGCTACCTTCACCGGCTTTTATGCCTCGCTTTGTGGCTTGCTGCAAGTTGCTTCATTTTGCGCATTGCACGCTCACCTCCAAAGCAAACGGCAGTTATCAACACACACACATACACAGTGATGCGTTGTCGATAATAATGATGCTGCCGACCGCGTTGAGGGTTGGTTGACGGCGCCCGGTCGTGCTGGGCACTTTGTTCCAACTGGCTTGATTGCCGCCAGACGCCTACTTCCATCATGCTTCTATACACACTAAGACAGCATGTCGATGTGTTAGTTGAAGCGATAAAAATTGGAAAAAATTAATGCAGAAAATTCTAGTTGAAAACTTTGAGCTTCGCAACTTCATGTTGCAAGGAAACGTGAACATTTTCCAACAATTTCATATACGCACCAGTTTTGCAGTGCGTTGGTGGTGAAGAAAACGTTATGTACATAGACGCCGCTTGCGTAGTGATGCAAATGGAGGTGTGCGTGTTATTTGTATGGCTGCAAGTTCAAGCACACTTTTAGGCGCAGTGAAGCAAAAGTTTGATTTTTGTGAAAGTTAGCGCGGAAATTTCAAGAAATATGGCAAAAAAGGCGAAACAAAAGTTGGCTGGTAGTTCGTATGCGGCGTATGAGTGATATGCTGTAATTTTAAGTGAAAATTCGGAGAAAGTAAAATGAAGTTGTAGTTGATGTTATAGCTTTCAGCGAAGTTAGAGGCAGAAGAGGACGAAATTTTATTGAAATAAGTATAAAACTGACACAAAAAAGAGAAATAAAAAAAATTATACAGAAATTTGGTGCACACATACAAATATTTTTTATGGAGAAGCGCATAAAATTGCAAAAGTTATTTAAGATTTTAACGTTTAAGGGGTTATTTTAGTCTATATATTTAATTTTTTTTTATATTTCGCTAAATTCAATATAAATTTTTTTTTTCATATATGAAAATTCGAATTATTTACAGCCGCTACCGTTGATATATTAAGTTCTAATCGCACCATTTGCTTGCAATTTGGCATGAATATTTTTTAAATTTTTTTTTTTTAGTCTCTTCTTTAGTATGATTGGTTCAAAAAATAAAAAAAATCATTTTTTAATACTAAAAAAATTCAAAATATTTTTATATATAATGTAATACGTATAAATAGCAAATTGCCTCAATTTATCTTGAGGCTAACCCTAAGCAATAACTAAATTCTTACATATGTGTATAAGCACATACTCGTACTGAACCATATTAAAATGCTTACAAATGATAACGTCTATTACACGAAAAATGCCTTCAAAATTAATCCAACTTCCATCCCAAAAAACTTCCAACGGGAAATCATCTAAAACCGATTATAACTAAAGATCCTCAAAAAAAGAGAAGAAAAACCTTCCGGCAAATTAAACGCAGTTTCGACCTTATCGTTTAGGCAAACTTAAGTAATTCGACTTAATATTTTTGCCCGCAGGCTAAGGCATACCCAACATACACGGCATACATACTTACAGCAGCTAAGCAGTCAGGCAACAATAAAATTGCCATAATAATAATAACAATGTAGGTTGAGCGCCTCCAGCGCAGAGGTATGAGAAAAAATGGCAATTCAGCCGAAACAACAAATAATGGGTAATAATAATTCAAATTTCTTTATTGCTAAACAGGTTGAGGGGCAATTGTAAGTGGCACACTGAGGAAAATTGTTTATGGAATATATATAAGGAAGTTAGTATATAAGGTAGAACAAAGAAAAATATTTATTTTATAGATAAATGTTGCTACTTGTTTGATTAATATCAAAAATTTGGTTAAAATATATGAAAAAGTAATATTTGCGCCTTGAAGTATGCTACGGCAAGTAAATTAAACATACGATTTTCAGCGAAATTACACAATTTCTGCAAGTGTACTCATACAAAGCAAAGCATTTGTGGCAGAGTAAGGCTGTATACACACATATATAACATTCTATATATATTAGCATCCTTATAACATTTCCCAAACTCTTTATATCCTTAAGCAAACGCATTTCTCCTGGGAGCACGAAACAATATCCACAAAAATTATTGATGGCATTTCGATATTCCAGCAAGCACGCCTAACTACTTACGCATATTAATGCACACATATATATGTACGAGCATACATTTGTATTGTATATTGACATATGCTCGTGTACAAAGCACAAGCGCGCCTCAATGTATGCTAAGCCTGCAGATAAGCAATGTGAATACGGAAAGTAACAAAGCAAGTTTGCAAAAAAAATACATACGCCTCAATAAATTCAAATGCTTGACATGTTATTAGGCGAGGAGGCGTGGCACACACTCAGCAAGGTGGCATAAAATACAATATTTTGGAATTTTTTGCATCATTTAATATGGAGAAATGGCAAAAAAGAAGGGAACAAAACATGCAAAGAGGATAGCAGTGTAAATGGTTGGCAAAAAAACAGTCGCGCGGTGCAGGCGGTACAGGAAATTGTTATAAGGAAATACAGCTGGAGGCGCTGCTGAAAGTATTTTGGTGCTAAGTTGCCGCTTTGCGCCAAGACGGCTGTGTTTATATACTACATATATAAATACCATCACACATCTAAATATTGTATAAGCCTTGTAGCTGCGAGCTGAAAGCAGGCAGCCTGCCGCGCACACCTCTATTATTATTGTGCGCAGCGATGCTAAGTGGTAATATCAATCATTGTTAATGCAGTGTAAAAACTGCGCTTCGAGGCAGTTACACACACACATACCTGTAAGTGAGGTTCACAGACAAGCATCTGTGTATGCGTGCTGTAAGCAACATACATTTATATAAGCACACATGTGCAGGTCAGAATAGCAGCTCGGGCGCAATGCAAATATGTGGCAACAATAGACGCAACTTCTTGTGCGCGCAACAAAAAGTGTGGCTGGCAGGATATGCAGGCGCTACAAGCACGAATACAAGTGATTATTGAAACCTGTTTGGCCTTTTTCAGCACGAAAATTCTTCGCAGTTTTCTCCGAAACCTTTTTTTTTGCTCTTTTAGATGTATTTTCTTGTGCTTCGTAACACATACAATTTATAAAAATTATTCACGCAATAAATTGTAACGGAATCATAAATAAATAACGGAATAGTATGCCGCCGCAGGCATGCTGCGCTGAACTGAGCGCCCGCCTTTGCCACAAATTAATAGCACCGGGATGTTTTTTCTTTCAATGCAGCAATCTTAAGCTTATTTCTATATACATTAGGGTGGGTAAAAAAAAATCGAATTTTGTATTCTTTATAAACATTGGGATGGGTTAGAAATTGAATATTTTTGCTTTGGCTCTCGCATGCTCACATAGACTCACATATGTTTACATAAGGGTGTGTCAAAAATCGAAATTTTTTTCGCTTGGTGCTCTGCAAAATATATTTTTAGAGACTTTTAAGAAAACGTCTACAAATAAGAGCTCTTAATTTAAACAAGAAGGTCCTCCGCTTTGCAGGTTTATATTTTTATCTTATTATCAGTTAGAAAAATAATATCTATCTTCATAATTGGCAGCGATATTTAATTTTTCCCTTCTGAAGATATACTTCAAAAGATTTCCTTAGAAGTCTCTAGGGCACAATAGACCTAAATTCGTCATGAAATCCTCGCCCATTTATCTAGAAGTGTCTAAAAATCCTTTTTTGAAAGAACCAAGCAAAATTTATTTTTTGTTTGAACCACCCTAATGTACATATACGTATTCGCTTATGTAAGCATGCGACAACCAATCTTCGTGCTTCTTACCGTAAGCCGCTAACTCGGCATTGAGTGTTTCCAGCTTTGCACATCATATTTTATATTAATGATAATTTGTGCTGCCGCCCACAATTTGTGTGGGTTACTTGCTCTGCGCCACATTCATATACATGCAAACAATACAAACAATATCCTGTGGCGCTTTGTCAGCGATTGCTCTTCGTACAAATGAATATAATTATGTCGGCTAGTGGGGGTTTCACTGTTTTTCGACTGCTTGCTGCTTGTACTCCCGGCAGGAATTATGATAATCGCTCAAGCAGCAACCAAAAATATATTTTTTTGCATAAAAAAATAACAACAACATAAAAGAAATAAATATCCTGCCAGCTTGGTTTGAAAAACCGCTTTGCAATGGCCGAAATTCGGCTTCACTCCCTCCTAATAAACATTTTGCTGCCTTTAACCCTCTTCTATACTAATTTTTCTCGCTGTCGTCGTAAGTTAATTGCTGAAGAATAATGTTTATATAAGCATTAACACCCACACAAGCAAGGCTTTCACGTCACCAGCGTATTCACTGCATACTTTTGGGCGCATAAATATCGCGCAGCTCGATTATTCTTCGATAGCTTGACACTCAAACGGTTAATTGCAATTTAGGTCAATTGCTGCGCGGTTCCAAGCGCGCCTCTGTCCAGTTCCGCTTTTTACAGAAAAAAAACCAAAAAACGCGATTGTGTCCAGTTCCTCTTTTAACAAAAACAAAAAGAAAATTTTACAAATTTTCGCTGCTCACTTGCGCTCTGCGTCCATTTCGTACGTAAACCAATATTTATACACTCTTCCCTGCACATAACTTTCTTCGCTTCGAATTTTTTCGCTTATTGACTCAGGTGTGCAATCCAAACGTAAAAAACGCGCAATATTTATGCGTTTTCCAAGCGAAAATTTTAGCAGTTCATGCGCCATCTGGCGTGCGGAAAATGGCATAAAAAATACGCAGTGAAATAACGAATTCTACCGTGCCTCCGCTGTGCAATGGCGGAAAAATACGATTTTTATTCAATTTTTACGATGAAAAGTGGGTCAGTAGTTGGTGCTGTTGCAGTGTTGGAGTTGTTGGCGTGCGGTAGCGCTTGAATTGATGCATCGACTCGCATTTGTGGTGGAAATGAACGCATTTATCAAATTGTTGTGAGTAGAACTTTGGCTGTGCGCAAGCATTGATAACAAAATGAAGTTATATTAAAGGGCATTTCATTGCTTGTAGAACAGAAATTTTTAGACATTTTAAAAGTCTGATTTAACAGAAGTTCTCCATTGAATGGAGAGCTTTCACAGATATTGTTAGCAGAATTTTAGAAATAATATTCGTACAACAAGATAATTTATATTCAAAGGAAATAAATTTTAGAGCTAAAAGAAAAAAATGTAGGAATAGTTTTGAATTTTTGAAAATTTCTAATGTGGCGAATCGTACAAGCATAAATTGAGTAGAAGTGGTATAAGTTAAATAGAACTGGTATAAATTAAGTAAAATGGTATATAGCACATAAGATGCTTAGAATAATCTCCAGATTCAAAAAATTGAAACGTGGCGAATCGAATCAACTGGTATAAATTGGGTAGAACTGGTATAAAGAATACAAGATAATCAAAAAATATGTAGAATTAAAATATTGGAAGACTTACGAATTAAACAAACAACTAGTATAAATTAGATAAAACTGGTATAAATTAGGTAAACTGGCATAAATTACATAAGATATTCAGAATAATATGTAGATTTGAAAAATTGGAAAGTGCCGAATCGAACACACAACTGGTATAATTCAAGGTGTAAAACAAATGAAATAAAATTAGCAACCGTTTATTCGGTCGGAATAATCTGTAAAAAGTTTTGAACATTTTCAATTTCCATATTTTACTGTCAGACTATTAGAAGTAATAAACTAAACAACTAGATTCAGTATATATATTCTAAAAAATAATTTTAGAGCTCAGAAATGTTGGTAATAAGAACAGTTTTACATGTTTAAAAAATTGAAAAGTGGCGAATCGAACGGACATGTGACACAAATCAAGTAGACTGGTATAAAACAAATTAAGTTAGAATTTGCACTTGTTCATTCAGTCACAATTATATGTAAAATGCTTTAAAAGCTTTGAGAGTTCCCATATATTTCATTTTCAGAATTTCAGAAGCAATCTTATATATCTATCGAAGGAAAATTAATATTAGAGCCAAGAAAAATAGATGAAAATAACACCTTCGTTTTGTTGAAATATTTATAAGTGGCAAATCGAACGGTCAACTAGCAATATAGCACACAATCAGCTTTTACATATAAAAAGTTATGGAAGTATACGAAGCTTTACTCACCTTGCCACTCAGCACTGCGCGGGCAGCAGATATTTCACTTGGCGGCACTGTGCCCGATTCTGTGCCCAAAGTTTTAATGACATTCGAGAGACCGGAGGGCACTGACAGTCCATGTGAGTTCTCAGCTCTGACGAGAAAGACGTAAGACGTGGCTGGCTTTAAACCGGAGATCTGGAAGAAATCAAAGAAATTATAAATATTTTTTTATAATGGGAAGAAATGTATTGAAGTGAATAATTAGATGAAATTGTTGAGAAATTTAACAGCTTAGAAACTAAGAGGTATAATTCCAGAAATTTATTCTACCAACACACATTTCTTTAATGATAGTCTGTTAAGCTATAGTTCTACCGATTTTAGTAGGCCCTGGATTTATGAAAAGGGCTATGGTTGAGAAAATCAGTAAATCTATAACTGTAAAGGTTAAGACAGTCATTTCTAGAGAAAGTAATACCAGAGAATATATGCATTAAGGAGTCCACTATTCAGTCCACAATAGACTTACTAAATCGATAAATATGAAGCTTCAATTCGGATATATGTATATACCAATACTATGAGCTTTTGCCTTGTTGCTAGCTATTCCAAATTTAAAGTTGTGTGACAGATAATAACAGTAAATCAAGAAAATATCTACTCAGTAGACGAAGGCAAGCCATTAAAGACTCCTTTAGTTTTTGCCTTGAAATTCTAAGTACGTGTTTAAGCCACAAACAAGGTGCATTAACAATGTTGCACGAACACATATGTAGAAAATTGCCACTTTAATATATTCGGAAAATTTTGCTTAGCTACAGATATGAAGACCAGAGGCATATACGTGTGCAAACACATCAGTAACTATGTACCTAACAATGAGGGCACTAAAAACTAGAAGCAGTGCGCTGAGCAAAAATTAGATGCAAATGTGAGCCACTTTCTGGTAGAAAGGCAATAATTTTAGCTAACAGCCAAAACTTACAAAAAAGCAACTAAAGTTGGGCATTTGCATACAGTTAGCAGTATGCAAAAGCTCACAAAGGAATGCATGTGTGCATATTTTTATGCTTGTATCTGTAAGAGATATGAGAAAACCAGCAGAAAAAGTACAAAATTGAAATGAATAGTCGTTTATATACATACCAAGACTTCTACATAATGTATGCTTAAATTTTCACTACACACACACCTACAAACACTACGCTATATAAAGGCAACAGGACACCTGGCGAAGTTGGCGAATTTTCATTTTATCTTTTATCCCACTTATTACCAGCTCATATGAGCTCAACTGAGTACTTATGCATATGACTCTGCGGGCGCCTTTAAAAGTTGCGCCGCTGCAAGTTGTGTATACATTATACTTACCGTTATTTGCTGATCAGGCACACGATGTGCGGCAATCACCCAACCTGTTTGCAGATCCGAACTGAAGTACTCCACCGTGTAGCTGCAAAATGAGAAGAGATAAGCGTTAAAAGAAAGAAAAATTAGAATACCAAGGTCTATGGATGTGTGGCACGATGGCCGTTGTGACAAAATAAAAGCAGGGATAGGTGAAATATAGTAAAAAAAATACTTTTAAAATGAGAAATGTGAAGAGTAGCGATAAGATGTTGAGCAAAGGACGCCCAGCTGGCCACTAATGGCGCAAATAGACACAGAGGAATATGGAGGAGAGAAGCGTACAATAACATATATACTTATGTATCTATGGTGCTTGTAAGTCATTAAAATTTGCATTTTACATCTAAATTAAGCAGATAATGTTGCAAGCACAAAATAATGAGGAAGAATAGAAATTGTTGAATAAAGTGAAATTGAAAGAAGAAAATACTGTAATTTACATATAATGGGGAGGTCAGTTCATTGAAAATATGTTGTTTTAAAATCTTTTTTGGAGGACTTCTATACCATTTTATTTTATAGAAACGTATATTTTCGAAGCTTAAATTTTTCAAGAATTTTTTTTCAAAAAAATTTGTAGTAATGTCGTAATTTTAGGAATAACTCTGCTAAGTTAGAACCGAAAGGCCTTGAAGTGTATGGAAGACAGGGTGAACTTGGCCAAAATTTAACAAAAAAACGTTAAACAATTTTGTAAAATTCGACAAACACTATTGAGGTCGACTCACATAAATAGCCGCTGAAAACACACTTGTTGACAGATCGCGTTAATTTTCGACATCGTAATTAAGGGCAGTTGTACCAACGTAGTAAAAAAATTTACCTATCTTCTATATTAGCGGGAGATTTAAATGAAGAATTCCCGATATTTTCTGGACAGGGTGTATCTCGTGATGTATTAAAGGACCGATGTAGAGAAGTTTATTGTGAAACTATGAACAATACTTGCTTCAAACCACCTGACCATTGCGGTATTTTCAATAACGAGATAGTTTAGATTAAGCTCGTAGTAGTCTACCGAACCGAAGGCTGCGTTCGAAGCAATTAGTATCCATTTAGAGAGCAGCTTGTAGCCCAAGATTAGTTTAGAATGCCTAGTACCTTTATAAGTGACATAAAGACACTTTACGTATACTATTATGAGTCACAGACTATAGGAAAATAATAAGATAATTTAAGGCTGGTTCGAATGCCTAACATTGATATCTTATAAGCCTATTCTTGCTCAATTACTTGGACATTCCATTAACAAACTTAAGAACACCGTAAGGAGACAAAGTATATATAAACACATAAAGGAGGCCATAATACCATATGATCAAATTTGTTTCAGACAGGCAAGCCTTTATTTCTGCCTTCAACTACTTTTCAATAAAAGTAATTAAATTTTCGAAACACTTGTTATTAGCCACGGCTGGGATGGCTTTCAATGTCTTCAGTGAAAGACTTTTATGGCCCAAGGCGCGTTCCATGAAGCGAATTTTTCAGTTTCGACCACATAAAAGTCACAGAGGTCAAAATCTGATGAATATAGTAGTTAAGCGATAACTCACAGTTCGAGTTCATCCAAAAAGACAGTTACACCCATTTTCGTTGTGGAAAATCTGTGAATTTTGTGCGCTCAAATCAGCTCATTGCACGATGAATTGCTTCGCGTAGAAGCCTCAAAAGTCGAGGTAGTGATGATCATCACTTGTTTTCACCGTTTTGACAGGGTTATTTTGGTTTCGGCTAATTTTTGAAGCGTCTTTCTACAGATTGTTGGACAATTTCGAGGTTATATTCATAAACCCATGTCTCATTACCAGTAAAAATGTGTTTGATGAATATAGGGTCTTTAGGGAAGACGCTTTTGCATTTTTTCATTCGGTTTACGCGCGATGTTGATATAGACCAGTACTAGTAAATTTTGATCACATGTTCCAACGAATTGCTAAACTGACACATGCGGGCAGATAAACACACAATCATAATCATACGTTTTGAATTCAGTTGAATTTGAGATCTTTACATAATTACTTGGTTAGAAAAGAATTCAACTTGAGTATGATACAGTCATAATTTTTCTGGAATGAGGTTAAGGTAAAAAAGTAATCAACTCACATGCGAGGTCATTACTGAAGGTAATTGTGGCAGGTTGGCTTACATTATAAGGAATATATCTTACATATATTTCCTTTTAATACTGAAATGATCTAAACAGCATAATCGACAAGGCAACTAACGTAAAAACACTCATATCGAACCTGTTGGAGACTAACTAACTTATCCTTGAGGCTATATGAGCTTAACGATTACTATATATAAAATTTGGATATTTGGATATTGAATGAACATAATGAACGAATAACGGAAAAAAAATTACAGAGCGATAGCAAAAGCCAGCAGCTATACCGAAAAAGCAACATAGGCATATACTTACTACAAACCAAATGCATATATTCAAATGTAACGGCATATTTATGCACATAACCTAACATTTTCAAACATTCCACAAAAGTCAATTGTGAAATTTGAAATGTATTTTACAGTTGCAGATGCAGGTTTGGGCGTGTTTATCAAATGCAAGCACTGCAATGCTAGTTGCTAACAACAACAATAAAAACAAAAGGCTTGAAAACAATAAACGCTTGCAACTGGAATGTCGATAACAGCATTGAGAAGGCAACAAGCAGTCACTAAAACAAAGCCAGAAGGATAGCAGCTTTCCAAAAAAAAAGCAATACAAAAACAAAACGAAAAATGGAGGCGTCGACAAAAAATCTTGCCACAAATGCATATGCGCATGTGAGCCTGTAGAAAGTGCGCGCCATTGTGTGCCGCCAACAAATTTTAATGATGCCCGAAAAAGTCGAAGCTGCCTAGCACTGGCACTGCAACATGCAACTGGCGCACATTCGAAACGGAGAACAAAACTACAACTAAGCGTTTGTTGCACTGCCAGCAATTGCTGAGCGTGTTGTACGCTGGCAAGGCATGGCGTGTGCCATTTTATACTTTTGATTATGTTAATTTGCGCAAATCTAAATCGCCATCACTGAGGCAGCCGCAGCGCAGCGAATGCGAAAGCAGATGTGGATGAAATTGCTTGCAACAAATAGTTGTAGAAATGCGCTGGAAAGAATCGCAGATTGTTAGCGAGCGGCAAGAATGCATAGCATGGCCGCAATGCGCGCTAAACGAAGGCTTTGCGCTGAGGGTCTTGCAACTAGCGCAGCAACAAAAACATTGACCGCGAAATGGCGGGCGAAATGCATTTGCGTTGCATGTGCCATGCAATGCGCTTACCACAAAGCCACTTGCGGTCAATGCCAAACAATGCACACACACACGCACACGTGCAACATAATAAAAAGCGCCATGGCTGCCACAAAGCATAAAGTGAAGCAGGCGTTTAGCCACACGGCCGCCGTGTCGAAGCGCGCCGTCACTAATCAGAGTGCAGTTAGAGCTGCAGCCGCAGCAGCAACCGTTAAATGGCCCAAAGCTGCTGTAGCTCCACGAAAAAAACTGTATTATTCTGTTTTCATTATTTTTTCCTCTAACTTTTTTAAGGTTGCCGCGCGCATCGTTTGTGTTGCAAGTACAATGTGTTGATGGCGTAGCACCAAAAAATTTCAAAAATTAAAAAAATGTGCACTGCCACACAGCACCATAAGCTAAACACACAAAAGGCATGCGGCATAAAACCCAACAAAGCCTTGCCACAAACAATAGTCCTAGCGCATACGTGCTTGCAACACTTGTGTGCCATGTGCCAACAGAGTTGCGGGTTGTAGCTAGCGCTTCCAGCCGCGTTCAGTAGATGCACTTAACTTACTATAAGTCAAAAAATGATAGCGCATACAACAACAAGAGCAGTGTTGCAACAACAACAGCAGTGTTGCAGTGGCCTTTATTGTGCTTGCGTCTGTTTTTCGCATCCGTGTAAAATTCGTTGAAATTTAATCGCTTCACAGTTCAAGTTTCCTGTTGGCAATGAGTATTTTGTTGTTGCTGCCACGCCTGTTAACCGCTATGTATCATTCGGTATTGCTATGCTGCCACTTATCTATTGTTACTAAAGGAATTCAAATTTTCATTGCCGCATGTTGCAACAGCATAAAGTGACAGTACTTTCGCTTTAAGCGTTAAATAATAGCTGAGGTTGCGGCTCATTAATTGCTGAAAATCTGTTTTTAAGAATTTTTTTGGAAAGTTTAAAAATTTTTTGCATTGAGTGGGGGAGATATTTATGGTATGATAATATTAAGAATAAACAGGTTACGGTAGATCCGAATTAGGTCTAAAATACTAACATTTAGTGCTGAATTTACTCTGCAAGTGAAACATTGATGGAAGAAAATTCAGCAGATTTCCTGATTATGGATCTCCGAAATAACAAATTTCATGAACAAGGCTTTCGAAGTCATTTTAGGACGATCATTATTCCATAATATTATCTTTATCTGTCATCATATATACCACAATAAAGTTCAATCGATCTTTGCTCTCAAGATCAAAATAGACGCAGATTCTCCATTTAAACAGCATGCTCAAATGGAAGCGATAAATAAATTTTGGTTTCGTATAACTATCTTAGGTTCGCGAAAGGTTTGTCCGGAATCTAGCAACGAGTTTGCTTGAATTTTGCATATCCAATGGTGTCACGGCTAAGAAATATTTGAAAATGTCTCAAAAGTATTTTGGGGAGCCTACTTTCTCATGCAGTCAGTTAAAGTCATGGCGTCATCAAAAATCATGGGAGTCGTTCATTCACCTCTGCTAATGGCGATAGCATCGAGAAAAATGAAGAAATATTATTCGAAAACCATTGTGCTGGCATCAAGAAACTTTGCAAAAACGATAAACGAAAAACAAACTACGTTGGCAAAGGTGGGGACCCTCCATTCATCCAATGCATCTAGCTTGATGACGAAGCTTGGGTTTATGAACATGAAGTCGCAGCTGTACATGACTATAGCGAATGGTTCTAGAATCGTCGCGGAAACGAAAAAAGCTCTTTAAAGTCGGCCAATAATCAGGATCATGCTAATCGTTGATTATACTCGTATCTTTCACCATGCATTTTTTCCATAAAGTTAAACGATCAATAAGGAATATACATATATATCCTAGGCCATTTTAAGTCGTCTGCCTGAAGCATTTTGTTGTAAATAACCGAATTTATGGACAAAAAATGTTTGGATTTGTCACCAAGATAATGCGCCGTTCCACTCCAGCACAATTGTGACTGAATTTTTTATCAAATACGAAACGATAGCTCAGCCCATGTATTCGTCACATTACGCTCCTTGTGACTTTTCCCGGTTTTTAGAACTAAAACATTCTATTCGAAGAATCAGTTAAGAGATCACTGAAGTCATTAAAATTTATAAGCCAAAGGCTCGAAGACACTTATACTACGTGAATGCTTATATGACCAAAATTGATAAGATGGTATATAAGCGGCTTGATCGACTTAAGATTCGATTTCGTTACACTACATGAATTTAATTTGTTTCTTAACTGCTAACTATCACTAGCTGGCAAAGTTTCTGTTTGAAAAGCTTTAACCCAGAAACCTAGCTGATGCTGGCACAGGTACTGAGAAACCTGCTAGTGAAATTTCTACCAGCAGAAAATATTGATAGGTAGGTAAGTGAATTTAGTGCCGTGAGTCATGCGGCTTTTATAGCTTTAACAAAATAAAATACTGCCATATAAACTAAAAAGCATAAAGTTTTTTCTTTTTAAGAAACTTTTTGATATTCAAATCGAAACGGTTGTTATATTAGCGCTTAAGGGGTTATATGGCTTTACGGTTTAAAAAAATTTATTGTATTATTAAATTCTACAATACCTCTAAAATATTATCCTAACTTTTCGAGTTTATCTGCGTAATAGTTTCGGAGATACAGTCTTGAAAACTTGTGCGCTCGAGGCCAGTCAACGCTAAGTGCGTCGTCTGTAAACTAGTTTTCCCAAACTGTGGCAAGATTTCTCGAGAACTACTCAACCGATCTTCTTGAAATTTTACACATGTCTTTGAGATACAATTCTTAAAGACTTGGATGAAAGATTTTGTTCCGATTACCACTATTTGAAAAAAAAATGCGAAAGTTTAACTGAAAATTTCACGTCTTTGTAAACATGTCTGCCAAGAATCCACTTTTTTATGTTTTTTTCCTTCGTCAAAGTTCTAAGATAAGGTTTTCACTAAAACGAGGTATTTTTGTTCACTTTAGCTGATGCTGTAAGGAATTATCATCGGAAATGGCGTTGCAATGGCGTTTAAAACATTTTTTTCCAAACATTTCAACTGATCTTTACAATTGACAAGAATATCGAACTGAGGATTTGTCTCAAATTTTGTATTTCTAACCAAATTACGCATGCGAAATCGTCTAAGCTTAACAGTAGTACATAGCCTTTAAAGACGATCGAGAGACCGTTGAAAACGTGCCTCGTTCTGGACGACCTTCTACCTTTTTAACTGTTAAAAATATTAAAAAAAGGAAGGCTGTTCTACTTAAAGCTACCACTTAATTTCATTTTTAGAATTATTTCTTTTTGGAAGTATTTTTCACAGAAACAGTAGTAAGAAAGTGTTTAGCTTAAAGCTTTATTATTTTAAGAAACTATTTGACATTAAAGTCGAATAGATTGTTATATTAGTGATTAAAAATCTGTTTCCGAACCAAATCTTATACAAAATTTAGACTCTATGATTGCCAGCACTTTCGAACTCTCAATTAGGGTTATTTTTTGGGGAAGTGTTTGTACTTTTATTCAAAGCATTTAAAATTTCAAAAGGAAGTAGCAACAACTGTGCTTCTCTACAAATAGCTGGACTGGACCATATTTTCTGCACTTCCTGAAATGCTACTCCTTCATTTGTTCAATATACTTTATGCCACACAATCCTTCAGCTGCGAGCAACAATAAATGAAGCCGTAAAGCAATTTACAAACCACTTCAAAGCATAAATTCTCGCTTATTGGCGAAATTGAGAGAAATTGCTAAACAAAAGCAGAAGTCAATCACCTAGCCAGCGCAGCGAACGCCGATAAAAAATACAACCCAGCGACTAGTCACAAAGGACCACAAAGGAGCAAAGTGTTGACGGGCATAAGAAAGAGTAAGGTCGGACGAAGCTCGAGCAAAAGCAAAGGCGGTGCAACAAAGCAATTTGCCTAACAACGCAGACAAAGCAAATTGTTGCAAGGAAATTTGTGGTAAATTGGGAAAAATTTCGGTTATTAGTTGCCACAACACAAACATACATAAATACCTGAGGAAAATTGTGAATGGCGCTTGTGCGCTGATAAAGGGTTCGTTAACTTTTTAGCAAAGCAAAAGAAAAAAGAAAAACAAAAGAAAATCCCAAATGCAGCTGAAACAAAAGCGCAAAATTCAAACGAAAAAGAACATAAATAAATAGCGAAATGTAAAGGGAAATAAGCAAGCAACCAGCTTGTGTGCATCACTCACCCGATAATTGGACTAGTCGCTCCCGGCTTATCTTGGCTGCGCGACCAACGCAGCGCGATGCTGTGCTGTGTGACGTTCACCACCTTTGGTGTGCCGGGCGGTGCTGGGTAGGCGCTTGGGTCCACCGAGCGGTGCAGCAGCGATGAACTGCCCTTTTCCACCTGCCGTGCAACGCAGTACAAAAACAACAGCATAAAAAACAGTTTTGTTTGTTGCAGTTGAAGCAGTGTTGAAGATGGCGCGCGTTTTGGCGATGAGTGTAGCCGTCAATGCAGTTGGGCATGATTGATCATAACATAGTTGTTGTTGTTATTTTTGTCCAATTCGACGCATTATAAACGGTTGTCGATCGCCATCGGCGATATGTCATCACAGTGCAACCAAATTGCACACGCGCAAAATGCAAATATGAAAAGAGAAGAAAGAAATGCAAAATATGAATAAATTGTGGTAAAAATAAAGTAAATACACCTTTTTACAGTTTTGAATATTGGTTTTAGGCGGTAGTTTTATTATAAAAGTGTATGTATGTATGTATATGCTTGCCGTCAGCTTCCGCAGAATTGTAATTACCGTTGACTGACATGCATGATTGGCATGTTGACAGACAGTTCGCCGTCATAGAACCACTAAAAAAGGTTGCAAACTCTGATTATTAGTTGGAGGGGTGGTTTAAATCATATGCAACGGTAAACTTGTTTGTAGAAAAGGTAAGCGATTAGCAAACTTCAGCGATCAGTAATTATAATTTGATGGATTTATTGTTAGCTCTTGAAAGATTTTGACAACTGAAAACTTTAGTTAATAATAAAAGGTACCTTAGCACATTTTTATATGAATGATCAAGGTAAAGGAACTGCGTCATTCTAATATACAAAAATATATAGTATTTAGTAGTTTACCTATGTATATAAAATCTTTTATTGTTAGATTTAATTTATTGTTATATCTTATATAGAGTCTGATCTTTAAGCTAAGGACATAGATGATCTTACCCCAAATATAAGTTGAACAGATCATGAATCAACACCGAACTCAATTAGTATTCTTTTATAGGAATCTTGAATAATCTCCTCGCATGACCAAGGAATACAAAATTTATTAAGGAAAATATACCCAGCACAAAACTCTATAGTATTCTTTCAGATATGTGATAAAATTTCGCCTAACAAAGACGAGCCTTGCAGCCATTGAGCAATAACATTGATTTTGTCTGCTTTTGCTAAAACAAAGGAGCGACACATACTCGTAGTGATCAGTTGCGAGAAAAGCATCATTATTTTTAAATTCAAAGCTACAGGTAACGGGTGATTTTTTTGAGGTTAGGATTTTCATGCATTAGTATTTGACAGATCACGTGGGATTTCAGACATGGTGTCAAAGAGAAAGATGCTCAGTATGCTTTGACATTTCATCATGAATAGACTTACTAACGAGCAACGCTTGCAAATCATTGAATTTTATTACCAAAATCAGTGTTCGGTTCGAAATGTGTTTCGCGCTTTACGTCCGATTTATGGTCTACATAATCGACCAAGTGAGCAAACAATTAATGCGATTGTGACCAAGTTTCGCACTCAGTTTACTTTATTGGACATTAAACCAACCACACGAATGCGTACAGTGCGTACAGAAGAGAATATTGCGTCTGTTTCTGAGAGTGTGGCTGAAGACCGTGAAATGTCGATTCGTCGCCGTTCGCAGCAATTGGGTTTGTGTTATTCGACCACATGGAAGATTTTACGCAAAGATCTTGGTGTAAAACCGTATAAAATACAGCTCGTGCAAGAACTGAAGCCGAACGATCTGCCACAACGTCGAATTTTCAGTGAATGGGCCCTAGAAAAGTTGGC
This sequence comes from Bactrocera dorsalis, assembly GCF_023373825.1. Classification (NCBI taxonomy): domain Eukaryota; kingdom Metazoa; phylum Arthropoda; class Insecta; order Diptera; family Tephritidae; genus Bactrocera; species Bactrocera dorsalis. Next base: position 80,533,064 of record NC_064305.1, on the reverse strand, counting down.
AGAAAATCCGCTTTTTTATCGACAAATTTTGTTCAGCGATGAGGCTCATTTCTGGTTGAATGGCTACGTAAATAAGCAAAATTGCCGCATTTGGGGTGAAGAGCAACCAGAAGCCGTTCAAGAACTGCCCATGCATCCCGAAAAATGCACTGTTTGGTGTGGTTTGTACGCTGGTGGAATCATTGGACCGTATTTTTTCAAAGATGCTGTTGGACGCAACGTTACGGTGAATGGCGATCGCTATCGTTCGATGCTAACAAACTTTTTGTTGCCAAAAATGGAAGAACTGAACTTGGTTGACATGTGGTTTCAACAAGATGGCGCTACATGCCACACAGCTCGCGATTCTATGGCCATTTTGAGGGAAAACTTCGGACAACAATTCATCTCAAGAAATGGACCCGTAAGTTGGCCACCAAGATCATGCGATTTAACGCCTTTAGACTATTTTTTGTGGGGCTACGTCAAGTCTAAAGTCTACAGAAATAAGCCAGCAACTATTCCAGCTTTGGAAGACAACATTTCCGAAGAAATTCGGGCTATTCCGGCCGAAATGCTCGAAAAAGTTGCCCAAAATTGGACTTTCCGAATGGACCACCTAAGACGCAGCCGCGGTCAACATTTAAATGAAATTATCTTCAAAAAGTAAATGTCATGAACCAATCTAACGTTTCAAATAAAGAACCGATGAGATTTTGCAAATTTTATGCGTTTTTTTTTTTTTTTAAAGTTATCAAGCTCTTAAAAAATCACCCTTTATTTACACAATGTCTACCATCGGCTTAGAGCGCCACAAATCAAGTTTTACTTCGTTATCCCTCATAATCATATTATTTACTATATTGTCTGTAAAACGTCAAAAGATGAAGTAAGTTTAGCCCTAATTATAGAGAATTGACGTTGAAATTACAACTGCGTTTTTTCTATCGGAACGTAGCGGATTCGGATTCTTGTGTGAGCAAAGAAAATCGACAAAACTTATTGTTGTCTTAACATATGAATAAGGTTAGCTTGTTTTCCTTTATTAAACTCTCTCCTGTCTGGAGGAAAATTTTTTACTTACACTGCCAAAACTTACTTGGGAAAAATCATATTTTGCGATGCAGAAAATTGGAATAACCCGATTAAAACATTTTTCATTTAAGTATTCAGAATTTATACTAATGCATATGCCGTATTTCTCAATTCCGTCCGAAGCTTTCTTATCGAAAGGGTTGTTTGGCGAGTTCTACCAAGGAAATAAATTGAACAACGAGTTTGCTTGATATTTTAATTTTCCACTGGAATTACGACCACAAAATGTTGCTGAAGTATTTTGAGAATACTACTTTTGTTAATAATACAAGTATTGAGTTGTACAAAGCATTCAAAGGTCGTACAGTGATAGAAAATTGCTTTGTGCGAGTCGTCCATCCATTTTTTGTAATGATGAAAACATCAAACATTTAAAAAAGCAGTGCTGGAAAATAATAATGTTGGCATCAGGAAGATATCAGAGAATCTCAGCATCCTTTATAGATTAACTCCACACATTTTGGTTAATGCTTTGGGTAAGATTCGAGACAATGTTAGACTCATTCCAAAAGACTTGAATCTTTTACAAAAACCAGTTCGAGTAGAGATAAATAAAAACGTAGTTGCGGACCTTATATTCATTCAACACATTATTACTGTTGACAAGACATGGATTTATACATAAGACGTCGGAACTGTCTAACAACCCATGACAATGACGCTACAAAAATGAGTCGTAACCGAAAAACAACAAAATTCGCTGAAGGCTATCCCAACCGAGGCTTTTACGACTGTATGGTATATTAGAAAAGAGCCTATTTTGTAGGCGATAACAGAAATGTGTACGAGTATTACATACGGGAAATTATAGTATTTCTTTTAAGTCTGGGTCAAAGTTGATTAGTAGGTGCTGCTTACGAACCGCTTATATTGGTTTGTATTATGTCTTGTCACTTTAACTAGCTATCAAGGAAATTATTTCAAGACCACTAAGTGGCATTTTGCACATTTGCACAAAATTCGGACGGTCTATTAGGTAAAGAAACCTCACAATGTGCGTTAAAGCACCTTATGGATACAGAAAGATATTTATCGTTACTTCGATTATAGTTTATGACGGAACACTCGTCATTTAAGACCAACTTCTTTATAATTTTTTTAACTTTTGTCCATATAAGCTTCATCGTACTAGTATTGTCAACCATTTCTAAGAAAGTAACACAAGCGACCACTTTGTATGCGAACAAAAGCAGGATTTATAGTAACTGTAAAATTTTTTGAAGTAACAGTTACCCAAATGAGGTAAACAAATCAATAACACCGCCCAGAATTATTATAAAAAACCTTTCAAGTGCTGAAAAATAGTAAAAAATAATAAAGTTAGTTCCCTAAAGCAGCGCTAAACACAAGCAGAGCATCACTAATCCCCACACACATACATATTAGTATGTATATGCTCATACTTTGTAAGCAAATGGCAGAAAACATGATTTTAAGGTGTCGCCGCCGGAATAACTGTCATGACGCGCCTGACGCACAACATAATTTTCATGTTTTATGCCACTTACACGCCTCTTATCTGGGCAAATGTCAACATTTTCGCACGCCATAAATTTTGGCAGGACAAAGTGCAGAAAATAAGGAAAAAAATAGCGGATTTTCGAAAAGCAACAAAATTTACGTCATCTTCGCACAAACTATTTGGCCTTAAGGTAACAACAGCAACATTTGCAAAACCTTCATGCCACATTAACGTGACAATTGCGCTGTGGCACAGCGAGTGTCACATAAATTACGCATTTTATATGCCGCGCTGCCAAATGCACCTACCTGTCTCTTCACGTTAATATGTATGTGTTTGGCTGCCTTTGTGTGGGTCAAACGGCGCGGAAACTATCAGCGCGCTTGCAGGCGTCGCAATCAGTGACAGTTATGTTGCATGCGTTTGTGCGTGATTTTACGCGCCACTTTGCGTAGCCATGCACTTTGTGCATCAAAAGTGCTTTTCTCGAAAATCATCATCTTCGCGTAGCAGCAATTTAGCTGCACAAGTATATGTACATATGTGTGTGCGTGTGGCAGCATTTTTATGCGGCAAGTGGCTTCACGCGCTTCTCACAATCGATCGCACTTATCGCTGAGCCGTCATAATTTACTAATAAAATTTGCATTTTTATTAATATTCCAGCAGCAGCAAAAACATGCGCGTAAAATTGTTGCAACAAAAAATTGGTGGCAAGCAAAAACTGTGCGCGCAACTAATAATAACCATTTGTGCAGGTTTTTGTGTTTTGTGAATTTTTTTCTTTTTTTCTCAGCTTTTGTTTGCAACTTTTTTGCGTGCCAGAGCCCACTGTGCAGCGCTTTGTCGCTCTAAATGACGCGTAATTGCGCATAATTTTATTTTATTTAATTCTTTTTTGTATATTAATATTTAGAATTCCTGCGCGGAAAGGCTGCTGTTGCAACAGTGGCACTTTTTAATGGCCGCTGCTGTTGCTTGTTAGAGGTATTGTGTTGCACAGCCGCAATTTTCAATTCAATTTGCATAAAACAATTTAGTGGGCTTGACGAGAGCACACTCGAGCGCAGATGAAGGTGACAAGCTTGCATGCAACTTTCGTACCTACTTATATGATGTTGCATACATATATTTATATATGTCAATATATATATCTTTATCGATTTATTCACCATTATGACCCACCAACGCCTGCCTGACTGCCCTTTTATCAGTTCTGTGTACAGCTCTCTTCGTTGACCGCCTGCCTCAAACCACAATAACTTGCAACGCGTTGCTGCCACGTTATTTGGTTTGTGGTTTAATTTTGCAGCCTCATTTTATTGTAATTTATGCGCGGGCAGTGAGCGGCAAGTGTAGTGGAAAATGCAAAAAAAATTAAGGAAAGTACAAAAATACAAAAAAAAGTATTAAAAAATATTTAAAAAAATATTTAAAAAAAATTGTAAAAAATGCAAAAAATCTTACACACATTCATTGGAAAAAAATTGACTCCCATCCCGTCAAGCATCAAGTTACAATCCCACACCTGCCTCTCACTATAAAACCAACCGTTTGCGCCATACACCGCAACATTGAATTCATATCAATCGCACACACACACACAGCTGAATCGACACTCATCTCGTCGCCGGCGGCAAACTTATGCCGGCTGCATTTTAATATTCAACTGCATTTGCCGAAGTTCCTTTTTCATTATTTTCATATTTTTATGAATTTTTGGTCGTTTACTCTTTGCCTCCTCCGCCCGTCTCGCGCATTTTTTCGCCATATTTTATGCCGGCCATCAATCATTTGCAGGCCAACTTTTTACATTTGTAAAACAGCGAAAAAATTGAAATTAATTGATTGCCCTTCGGTCAGCAGTTAAAAAATGAAAGCCAAAATAAAATTGATTTCCATAAAAACCAAAAATTAAAAAGACAAAATATCAACGAAAAGCAATAATAAAAAAATTTCAACTGTTTGTCTCAACTCCTCCCAGCTGCCACGAAATTGCTTGAAAAATTACGCTTCATTCATTGCGCGCTGATTTTTACAACAACAACTATGCACATATTATGTATGCAACAACGTGCGTGGCAATCAAAATTGTTGCAAGCAGCATGCAGTATAAGCAAGTAAACAAATTTCGATTAAATTGACGCCGATCATTAAATTGCTTATCACACACTGTGGTGTATTTGCAGGTATACATATGGATATATACATATTCATATTTATACGTATGTGTAGTCATATTTTTTTCTGCGAATTGCATTTATAAACTTGCCAACGTTCATTCATCGCAGTGTTTGCCCCAAAGCTTTGCGATATTTCATTGCCAAATATTATTACAATGTACATATATAAATATGTTTGTATATGTGATGGCTGTTTTACTTTTCATGAAAGGCAATTGCTATGCGAAAAATGCTTTGACTGTTGAAATATGCGTTTTTACTATATATGTTTCATCAATATTGAGTTTCTTATTTTTAATAAAATAATATAAATAAAAATTTTGATATTCTGCCTTCAATTTAAAAATCATATAGAGAATTTCTTTATATAGGTACATAAGTACATAACATACAAGTTCGTAGTTACATTTGTTTGGGAATAAATATGTACCAAAAACTAGTTATGATCCTAGTTTTAAGACCCAGACTTATAAGCGAAAGTGGTATTTTGATTATAGGAAAATATTTTATTATGAAATATAGGAAATAATTAGACAAGTCAGATGATGCAAAGGAATTAATACAAAAAGTGGTCATTGGACGAAAAATTCGATTGATATGAAAACAGCTTACAAACTCTTGGGTATCGAATACGGGTATTATTCGTATTCCGATACTGTGGAAATGGGTATAAAATAGGTATAGTGAATACACATACTCAGATATTCTGTTTTTGGGAAGGAAGTTTCAATATGTGGGCAAAAATAATAAGACTTTTTAATTTAAATTTCGCGCGAGAACCCATTCGTCAAAAGATTCTAATACTCGTATATAATATATTTTCTAGGATAGTATGACTGTCAGTGACATCTGTGCCATATATCACCTCGAAGTAATGATTAGTGTTTAGTAAAAGTCTGTCTTTCTGAAGTTCATAAAATGCATTCACCGATTTTACGACGAATGAAATTATTCAACAAAGAAGTTCCTTTAAATTTTGTGTGCGGAATCAAATTTCTATTGAGAACGTTGGAAAAGGTCTTCCATGATAATTGTTTGACGCGGGCAAGAGCTATTTGATTGGTACATATTATTCAAAGAAGGTCAAGAACGCGTTGACCTCAAATCACTTCCAGTACAACCATCAACTGATGATCAAATCGTCAATGAAATAAAGAAATTGGTGCTTAATTGGTTACTTAATTGATTAAGGATTATCAGTCAGATATCATACCGGCATCGTTGGAATATCGAAAGGATCAGAGAAAACCATTTTGAAATATGATTTAAGTGAAGTGAAAACACGCTTGGTTCCAAAAGTAGTAAATTTTTATAAAAGAGTATCGCGTTAACGTCTGTGAAACAGTGCTTACAACCCGGAAACAGACGATCAATCGGTTCAATATTGTGGCAAAGGCGAGCTGAAGCTGAAAAATCCATGTCAGAGCAGTTCAAAAAGCAAGATTTTATTGACAGTTTTTTTCGATTATCGGTTAGTGTGGCACTTTGAATTCCTTCTGTTCGGCCAAACTGTGAAAAAGGAATACTATTTGAGTGTTATGTGTCTTTTGGGCAAATCTATTCGTAACAAGTAAGGAAGGGCTAAGTTCGGGTGTCACCGAGCATTTTATACTCTCGCATGATAAAGTGATAAAGTGAGATTTCATTATCCCTCATTTACATATTTTTTTACTTTGCTGTAAAATTAATTAGATTAGTAGTTCCTGAGATATGGTTTTTGGTCCATAAGTGGGCGACGCCATGCCCATTTTCAATTTTTAAAAAAAGCCATTTCTTCCGTAAAATTTAGTGTTCCTGACATTTTGTTAGCCGGTTAACGCACTTTTAGTGAATTTTAACATAACCTTTGTATGGTAGGTGTGCGTGGTTATTATCCGATTTCTTCCATTTTTGAACTGTATATGGAAATGCCTGAAGGAAACGACTCTATAGAGTTTGGTTGACATAGCTATAGTAGTTTCCGAGATATGTACAAAAAACTTAGTAGGGGGCGGGGCCACGCCCAATTTTCCAAAAAAATTACGTCCAAATATGCCCCTCCCTAATGCGATCCTTTGTGCCAAATTTCACTTTAATATCTTTATTTATGGCTTAGTTATGACACTTTATAGGTTTTCGGTTTTCGCCATTTTGTGGGCGTGGCAGTAAGCCGATTTTGCCCATCTCCGAACTTAACCTTCTTATGGAGCCAAGAAATACGTGTACCAAGTTTCATCACGATATCTCAATTTTTACTCAAGTTACAACTTGCACGGACGGACGGACGGACAGACATACATCCGGATTTGAACTCTACTCTTCACCCTGATCACTTTGGTATATATAACCCTATTTCTGACTCTTTTAGTTTTAGGTCTTACAAACAACCGTTGTGTGAACAAAACTATAATACTCTCCTTAGCAACTTTGTTGCGAGAGTATAAAAAGAGGCCGGAATTATGGGCCGACAACTCCTCCACTTCATACATATATGCTATGACTCACCGCCATGCTCTCATCAGGCTAAATTCACTCAGATCATCTTCAAAATTTCACCCAAGAAAAGTTATACTCTTCCTTAAAAATTGTATTACTTTGCACTTTGATGTTGGCAATGCTTGCCAAACTATGCGCGCAGCTAACTAAAAGTATGCGCAGATTCATGGAATATCGAGTAGAGCAGAGTGAACAAATATCAAGTAAATAAAAAAAAAACAATTACAACAACAATAACTGTGCGCTTTTGTTGCTTCGCAAGAAATTAGCATCATTTGTTTAGCAGCGCGCTTACAAGCTGTTACAAGCTGCACATGCACAGCTGCCATACACACACATAAGTAGCTGAATACATGTGTGCTTGTATGTTTGCCACGCACACGAGTACATAAAATATTTGCAACTGCTTTAGAACTTTTGCGGTATGCATCATAAAAATTTGATTTGCCAAACGCAGGGCGTATAAAGTGAGTATTTTTGCGCCACATGCCACAAATGCCACTTACGAGCGCGTTGCACAAGCATACGCACTAATCCCACTTATTACTCACGCACTTACACGGCATATTAGACAGACACACATATGTGGCGCACACACAGCCTGCCACTTGCTGTTCGCCACTTAGCGCTGCCTGCCACCGACAAGCGACGGCAGCATGCCTCAATCACTTCCCTGCCATCGCTCAACATTGCCACATTTGTTTTGCAGTTTTTGCACAACTTTATCGTTTTCGGCTCAGCGATTTTCCGCTGAATTTATTTGTGCGCCAGTAAATTTTGCAAATTTCGCATCAAGAAAATGCAAATTAAAATATTTTCATTGCTCAGCGCCGCGCATAGTTGTTGCTGTGCTGACGCATTTCGGTGTATATTGGTATGCTGTTGCTGCTGTTGTTGTTTGTGCGGAATTATGCACAATTAAATATTTGGTGGCGCAACAAATGGCTGTAAATTTTGAGGAAAACTCGTTGATGCGCAGAGATTTAGCATTTTTGCTTTGGGCACAATTCTCTCTAATTTTTGGTGCTTAAAATCACTTGCGGTGCGTAAAGTTAATGTTGCACGCTGCAGATTTAATAGCTCATGCGTTCGAGGAAATTGTTTGAGTACTGATGATTCTACTAAGTGGAGTTATTGCTGAAAAGATATGCTTCTCAAGGTATTATATACTAATCCCGTTTGAGCCAAACTGGCTTGCGGCAATAAAGAGTATCGTCTATCAATCTCAGAACTGCACAAATTTGTGAAGAATATAGAGTTAAATCTTTAAGTTCCTCAGTAAATCTGGAAAATTGTTAAAAGTTCCATTAACGGTGTGAATAAATATTAAACAGGTATTCTAAAAAAGTTTCTCCACAATTTGCTTATATTCTAAACAAGTTTCGGACTTCATCTGTCCACAAGCAGACGATCGGTATCAAAATAGATTATCCCTAACTACGAGGTTTTTCCGAAAAGTCAAGAATTTTGTATTTCCTAAAAAAGTGTTTATTTATTTATGAATATCTATTTGTCCTCTTCAAAGATCACCCACAGATAAATTGCACTTCTTCCAATTCTCAAAGCACTTAGAAAAGTAATATTATATAATCTTGTTTAGTTCCTCTCTCGATGCAGTTTTTATATCCTCAATCGTAGCGTAGCGTCGTCTTTTCATTGACCTCTCCAATTTTGGAAACAAAAATTGACACATTCATTGGTTGCACCATTAATGCGTTGTTTTTGTGCAAATATTAGCGCACAAGCAACGTTGCGTAAGTTAGGGCGTTGTCATAGCGAAAAGTCAATTTTTGTCCTTCCACAAATCTTCGCGTTACTATCGGATTGCTTCGCGCAAATGGCTGATAACTTGCAGCTATATTCTATACAGGTATAACTCTATTCTAAGTTGACGGCATAAACCTTTGACAAGCACTCATGATGTACGACACACCCCTTCTATTGAAGAAAACTGTTAGCAAAACCTTCACATTCGAGCCTTGGGCACTTTTTTCGGATTCACAGAGAACATTTTGTACCACCGATAAGCGTTGCTTTTGTCCAAGGTAGCTTCACCATATGCCACAGTCAACATTCGAAATGCTTTGTCGCACTTCATTTCGTTTTTCACAAAAACTAGATTCTTTACCCCATTTTTTGGTTTAAGCAAAAATCGAGGACGGACCAACGTCCACGCAAAGCAGCTGTTGAAACATTTAAAATGGTCAACCATGTTACCATAAGTAAAAGATATACTCGTAGTAAGTACCAACACTGTCAACGATTGAATCGTCGATACGAAGCAACCATCGAGAGCTGCCAGATTTGGCTAATACGATAGGTGTTCTAGCAACACAACGACAAACATATCCATAGCGGTTCACTAGGAGCATGATTGGAAGGTTGTTATACATGCAATTTATTGCATGGATCAGGCACCTAGTGTTTAACACTTGTTCTTGACTATGACAAATAATTCTAATGATGAAAGATCGCTCCACGAGAAGATTATCAAAATTTACGGTCACAATTAACCGAAAAATAATTTTGCTTAACACCCAAAAATAGTTTTTTGATCACATTCCAAAAGTGTAATTATTAAAAAAAAGTTTGCCTCATCATTATTAGAAATCCTTCGCTGTAGAATAGAATGCTTAAGGCTTGACTTAAACTGATGAATAGAATGAAAACCAATCTTCAAATTAAGGCTAAGAGCTATATTGATGGAGTCTAGCTTCTCAGGATCATTCTTTTGAGGGATGCCTTTGCTTTGGCATGTTCAGCTTTATAGTACTGGTGAGTAGAAGTCAACACAAATGCGTGACACGGTCAAAATATTTTGGGCAGTTGTAGCAACTAACTTATGTAACTTAATAAGAGAGCATTGAGTACGATTATGTTAGGAAGAGCTCAGTTATTTTCTTCATAGGTTAGTTGAAAAAGACTGCCTTATTTAATGTATGATTCAAAGCCACCTCCATTCTAAAAATTAAAACAGAAAAATGAGCTTCTTTTTTAGAATAGAGATGTCGATATTAGCTAAAAACCGTCCGTTGAAAAATCTTTGCATCATACATTAGATAAGACAGTTTTTTTCAAACTCTTTATGAAGTAAGCGACTAAAATGCTAAATATGAAATTATGCATATACTTCATTCACACTCTACTTATTTTCCGAACCTATAAAATATTCTATTACTTTTTAATCTCCCGCTCTTCAACTGGCCTTAATTTAATCTTCTCCAACCATAAATCATCGTTTTAAATGTATATTAAAGCCATATTTCTATATAATTATCCTACACAACGAGCTTGCTAAGTAAAAAAGAAAAAAAAAAAAATATGAAAAAGCTACTAATGAACTCAATTACTAATACATATTAATTATCCACAACTAAATATTCGCATCCTTTTTACTCACTTCATTGCGCCGATATCGATTGATTATATTTGCATAAATATATCTACCTCAGCCGGGACATTTATACAATATTTACACGGGTAAACTTAATAGCCTATAAATTACAGCGCGGTAATTAATGCTGCTATATTTTGCATGCGCGCTCCGCTCTCACACTCCGCCCACACTCCTTTCTTCTTCCTCACAGTATATGCTATGCTCGCTGAGGCCACGACCACTTTTAAAATTAAAGTGCATAATTCAAAGTACACAACATTTACAGCAAATTAATTTTAAACATTTATTGCTTTTAACTGGGTTGCCAGGCTGCCTGAAAGCTAACAAGCCTGCGAACCGGCCGCTTGGATGGACGCTCGCAAAATCAGGATTTAAATATACGAGTAGGCGAGGAGACGCGCAGCAGCAGCGGGCATAAAAGTAAGCTCAAACCACAATGGCCGCCCAAAATGGGGGCACAGTAGATGAAGTGGCTGCGCAGCTGTGGCACGCTGGGGTCACTTAGCCAGTGATTGGACATAGGACGTGCCTCGGCGAGTATTTGCTGCAATATTTTGAATGGACGCAGGCCGTGGAAAGGCAAATTGAAGTGCAAATATATGAAGGACACATGTGTAATATTTATATATGAATTAGTTTGTGTGTGTATGTGTGCGCATGAGCATGTGCATATTTACAGTTATTGCCATTTTGTGGTATGACGCGACAATTATGCCATAAAATTGAATTTATGAGAGCCTGACAACAACTGAAGCCCGGTGTCTGTGCTTATGTGCGGGAGAGTGCGAAGGTGTCAAGCGAGCTGGACGAGATTTTAAAGTGTGGTGACACACAGGCGAAGCCTTTAAATAAATATTATATTAAAAGCTCATTTTGGCGAGCTTATTAGGATATCGTGTGGCATATTTTGTTTGCCGACGACAGCTGATTTCGATAAATATTTAATTTGTGAATTTTGTGTGTATTTTTTTTTTGTTAGTTGTTGGATACCATATTTTTGTTGTAATTAGCTTTAAATATTTAGCATGTGATATTGGCAGTTATTTGAGACATATTTGGTAGAATAATAAATAGAAATTGAAACGTACCGTTAATGTTGCCGACCATGAGGTCTCTCCACTCTCCGATGATGCGGTGCATGTGAACAGGCCGGAGTCACTTTGTTGCAAGTCTTAAAGGAAAGAAAAATTATTTTAAGAATTAAATTATTTTGTTATCAAAAAGGTGGAGGTTTCAAACACAATTTTTTGATATATGACTTTTTCTAATTAGAACAGAT